>NW_017100369.1:111321-130919 GCF_001263275.1 Habropoda laboriosa
TCTCTCTCATCGCTCTCTCTGTCTTTCGTGTCTCGCCTGTGCATCGAGAGTTGTCGAAGAAAGCAACGGAATCACACTGAGGATTCCTAGAACGGCGAATTGCCGCCACGTTAACACTGGCCTTGGACGCGAGACGTCGCGATTTCTTCAAGGTTCCGAAAAAGTCACCGCGCTTCGGGGTCATTGAACGCTCGATCACCTAGAATTTCACCTCCTTTTTTCCGTAGATCCGCTGTTTTTCGTCGGTTACTCGATGTAGCGTGAATACGATGGTTTCGTGTCGATTCGAGGAGTAAAATTGAGAATCGTGGATAAATGGAGGAATGTGACGGAGAGGTCAGAGGGAAATTTTCGTACGTACGATTTAAACACGAGCTTTCTCTCATATTTCACAGGAATTTCGTGGCGGGGGTCCTTCAGTTCCAACTGTATCGAGCCTTGTGCCAGGCGGCTGGACAGAGGAGCGTCGATGATCCGAGGAGACCTCTGCATAGGTGCGATTACTATAGGAGCCCGGATGCTGGGAGGATCTTAGGGTAAGTGGAGAATTTGGATGTTAATGTGTTGATTATTTTAACCGCTCAACGTATGACAACGTGTCAGACTCGTGGTAGAGATTCTGGCCAAGATGTGACAAAAATATTAATATAAATAAGAAAAGTTAACTGTGATCCTAAGAGAATTACTAAATGTAATTAATCTGTAACAGATTAACTTTCTTACCTGATAGAGTATTAACCCTCGGAGTACTGATGCCGGAGTCACTTCTGACTCACACCGATATGTCACGAATACATATTTACGATCTCCTCGCTCTCCTCCCCGCGCTTCTTTCTCGCTGATACTACTGAATCGGTTTTAGGTTACATTCGGATTTTTATTGCGAAAGAATAAAAATCGTGAATTATAAAAAAAGGATATTTATTCTACAATTGTTCCGTCGCGCAGGTACGGAACGCGTGGGGTCTTCGTTGACCGGGATTATGGCACGCTCGCACGAGAAGGTTATTTTTGAGAACAAAGACGCTTAAGTAATTTCTTACAGAACAATGCCTTTAGAATTTCGACTTTTCCGCGTCCTCGATAACCGAAGACGTGTCATAAACCAGGGTTCCTGAAGTGTCAATCCACACGCTCGTATAACGGCACTCTCGGCCGAGGGTTGACCTGGCGAGAATTTCCAACGCGTCACCGAAGGGCAGCGAAGATTCCATGCACCCGCAGGTAGGGCCCCACTCCTTCCAAGGAAAAGCGCGCTAAGGGCGCAATGGAAGGGTGGGTGACACTCAAGGGGCACGTTGATTGGTAATTTGTGCGTACGTGAAAAACCAATCAGCGTGCCTTCTTGCACTTGGCGGGGGAGTCACGGCGGACTCGAGAAAAATTCGGCGATCGAGCGACAGATTCAGAAAAGGTTCTATCGAGCGAACACCGTTAGATCTCCAAAAAGGGAATACACACACCACATAAAATTGTCACTCTTCAACATAAAGCCTTTGTCTTACAATATATTAAAGTACGTGCAAACTCTAAGTCACCACGACTTCACACCAGCAAACAACCCGCACCACGAACCAGCGACAATCTTGCGCCACCACTCTCGAGCATACCGCTTGTTCGAAGCGCACGACGCAACATATATAATATGTGTAAGACAGTAATAAAAGAGTGACGGCTCTGGCCGTGGACGGTCAGTCGTAGGTGACCCTTTGACGCAGGAGAGTACGTGATTTTCCTAGACGCCCTGCAATTGTTTCTTTTCATTTCTTGCGATAGTAATTGCCGACAACGCCAGCGGTAGCGGCCACCGAGATTTCCACTGTCTTATGTACATATTCGAGTACTCGTGAGATACCCCGGTCGATCGGGTTATTTTCATCTACCCGGGTATCTCATGTGGCATAACTTAAAAAATGTTTATTAACTAAATACATTGGGTTTGGTAGTGCTAAAACAGTAAATGGCTGACGCCTAGAAGCACAGTCAGAAAAGTAATCATAGGTCAAGGGGTTAATTGGAGCAATTGGAGGAGAGAAAGGATTCTTCGTGGAATTTTTCAGATATTCAGAAATGATTGAGAATCTTGCTTAGGGGAGATTGTAGATTTTACCTGAAAATATTGTGGAGGTTTTTTGTCGGTGGAAACTATCGATGAGTTTGAATTTTGGAATTTTCGAGTCGTATATCATTTTAGGAGAACGATCGTTAATTTGGAGATTGCAAAAAGTGGCTCCAAAGGAGAGCTATTTTTGTGTGAACGAACGTCAGTGATATTCAAATTAGGAAAAAAGGACGACGTCACGATTCGAAATAGGAATCTTTCAACCCTTTTTTTTGGTAGTCAAAAATACACAAACGATGTTTTATTGGAGATCCTCGAAACCCAAGGAATGTCAGCTGAATTGTAAAAGAAAAATTGTTTTATTTATGAATTAGTCGAGTAATTAATGACATTCTACCACAAAAATCTTCAAATCAATTTCCTGAAAAATTGACGTTCGTCAATTGTGATTTTTCTTGTAAGATAAAATGTTAAGTTCGTCTTGATCGACATTCAACACTAGAAGAACCAAACTTTAGAAGAACCAAATTAATAAAAAAATAAATTCGTATATACAATTATTTCTTATTTCAGCAGAAGTCGCCATAGACTCGCAAAAAAAGCTGCAATTTAAAGCAAAAAAATCGTCATTTCTACGAGTTTGGTTATTCTAGTCTTCACCCTCGGAAGGCGAATGGTTTTACAGACGAATGCAGGGTCACTTTAACCCATAGCAAAGTTTCTATTGTACACGGGTTTCAAGAAGGAATTGTGTATAAATATGCATACTTTCAACTACATGTATTTGATGTTTTTCTCGTTTATTTACATTTCATACATAAAATAGATGTATTTCCTAATCCCTGCATTCGTCGTACGAGGGTTAACAAACACCCTCAAATTTCCCAACAGCAACTCAGCTAGAATTGTCCAAGCTTGAAGCACCACGAAAAAGCTGAAAACCTCGCAACACTTAACCCTCATCCGTCCCTCAGTTTCGCATCTTAACCCTAGTGCGTTCTTTCGTTCGACTGTACAGTTGAGGTTTTTGGGTCTTTTTTGACCCAAAGGTCTTAGGTGTAACAATTTTTGTTACCAGCACGCCATATGAACTCAGGTAATGAACTTTCGATGTAACGTTAAGGGAACATAAATTTGATAACAGCAAAAGTAATTAAAAAGATCAGAAGGCGATGGGTCAAAAGAGACCCGAAGACCGCTCTAGGTTTAATAGGTCCTTCGGTGTTAATTCGACACAATGATAAAAGATCAGCGAAACGAAAAGATAGATAATTAATTTTGTAAATTCTTTTATTAAATATAGAAATTAAACAAAAATATTTTTCGACAAATAGCCGAATAATACAATTTTTTAGCGGAAAAATGTGTCAAATCGACACGAGGGACCGGCGAGGGTTAATCGATCACTCGAAGGATGAATTTCCGAATGATTAGAAACCCGACGTTTCCTATCTCACGATCTACAACCTCAGACACACAGGTATGAATATCGTGGAACGATCTCTCATGAAACAGGAACACTTCACACCTCTAAGGACAGTTTTGAAAAGCGACTCGTCAGAACGCCTACCGCAACACCGTTCAACTTGACTTTCTCGAACGAGATGATAAGTATACATCGAACCGTATCCCACCTTTTTTTCTTTCTCTCTTTCATCCGAAACGGAACGACCTCGCTCGAAACGTAATGAAAGAAACAGCTTTAGAGGAGAGAAAATAACGCGACGAGAAGTGCCGCTTTGCCTGGCAAAAGGCCGCTGTTAAAGTGTCGTAAAACAGTTTCCAGCTAACGAAGGGAACAACGACGAATCGGTACGCGGGAATCCGGAGAATGATCGAACTTGTGCTCTCCTTGTCGATCTCTTTAATAGAAAGTCCCATAAGGTCGTGGTATAACGATTGAATAATCGATAGAAAAAGTTCCGGTTTGCGACATCGCTGTACGCTTTCCCTTTCCGTTGTACCGTTTGCCTGGATCTATGGATCCGTATCCTAGTAATTCTAGAAAAATTAAAAAAAAAAAGAAAAGTATGTCGTGCAAAGTAAGACAGTTTAACCCTATTGCGTTCTTCGTTTTGACTGTACACTTAAGACTTTTGGGTGAAAAAGGACCCAAGACCTTATTAATTTTGACTTATTTGTTTGAAATAGTGTTAAGGAACGTAAACTTGATAACAGCAAAAATGACTAAGAGTATAAAAAGACGGTGGGTCAAAAATGACCCGAAGACCGCTCTAGGGTTAATCGTGGTTTCTATCGGATGATTGGAAAAATTCGTGGCCGATTTTCAGAGGTTGCGGGAACCTTGTCGCTAGACTGCGGATTTTTGTGCATTCGTGGAAAATTTGAAGGCACAAAAATACACAGAATGCACGCAATAAGCAAAATTATACAAACGAACCAGAAATGTAGTACTCGTTGTAATATTTAACGAATAAAACAATTGCCCATCTAGCTTCTGTTTTTTTAACCCTTATGTCAATAACCAGAATTGTCGTCTACTTTATCTTGAAATTTTAGTAGTTTTCTGATAAGAAAATTCGAGGCAAACACCGATAGGAAATGTGCGAAATAACAACGATCCGGCCGGGATATTTCAATCTTTTACCCGGAAGATCAAATATTTTAACCCTAGAGCGGTCTTCGGGTCTTTTTTGACCCACCGCCTTTTTATATTTTTAGTAACTTTTGCTGTTATCAAGTTTACATTCCTTATTTTAAACGTTTATTGTCTAGGTTCATATGTCGCGCATAAGGTCTTAGGTCCTTTTTCACCCAAAAGTCGTAAGTGTGCAGTCAAAACGAAGTTAAATGGGGTTAAAGTGAGAATTATGCAAAAGGGTACTCGGTTATTGACGTAAGGGTTAATTACACTCGTAAAAATACGAATTTGCATAAGAATCCGCAGTCTGCTTATCATCACACTTTGGCACAAATGTTTATTTTAACGTGATGTTACGTTCCTATCGACAGATACACAGCGCTTGTGTCTTACTTTTCACATAATTGTTCATTTCATTCCATTTCAGTTTGAAATGAAACGTGCCTTTGCACGCACCGCTTATGTATCATCTTCAAATCGGCCACGATTGCTATTTCAATTTTCGAACTTTTGCAATCGTCCAATATATACAGTATCGTCCACGAAAATTCCAAATTTCAACCGCATTCCTGAATTTCATTCGAACCTACACCGCGCGTGAGATCATTACTTCCAAGATGGAGAACAAGTCCTCTCGGTTTGTTTAAAACACCGGGATAAAATAAATTTCATCCGCAACGTCGCGGGAATACCGATTTTTTTCTGCGATCACCGATCACGGTTTCGAAAGGCCGCCACTTTTGTATGTTTATTCATCGGCGATTTAACGATTCGGCCGGTAAATATTCGCTGTCAGATGTCGAGGACCGTGGGAGGGATGCTGAGGAACCTCGAGGCGGTCGGTTTCTGTTCTCCAGACAGAAATAGTCGAAAAAACGAACCGCCTTTCACCCTTGTGCGTTCGTTTCGAAGAATTCTTCGGAGGAAATATGAAAACTAGTCTTTTTTGAGCGGGTTAAATACAAACACGAATTCATCGGAGGAAAAAGGAACAGGTGGAGACCGAAAAAAATCCGCGATTAAGTATTCCAAGGTGACAGCTGATTGAGAAACACGTCCTCCGTTTTTGGTGTACGTTATACGGTCCAGGTTTTTGAATATTCCGGAGTGTTAGTCGGACGATCGTCGTCAAACGTGATGAGAAAAAGAGGAAGAAAGAACGTCGCGCGGTTAAGCGAGACAGCTGGCATCTCCCGAAAGTTTTTCGAAAGAAAGAAAGGGTCCGCCGACATTTTGACCTGGTTAAAATTCAAGGCTGCGGACATTTTCGAGGCTCGTTCCTTTTGCAATGTGCGCACTAAAAATAGACGACAGTCCGGCCATCGTCTCTTTGTGTCCTGATTCTCGACAAAATAGCCGGGCTTGTTTTCGTTTCGAAATTCCCGGTATTGAACCAACGAGAGAAGACACGTCGAATTTCTTCGGCTATGATCTCCATCGGTGGGAGAATAAAAAAAGAATCGCGTCATCGAGAGCCGACTTACGTGTCGACTCGAATTTTGGGAAGAGAACGAAAGGAGAGATCAACTTCTCGTTCCTCCTCTTCCTCTCGAATTTCGAGCATCGAAATTTCACAAACGATCACATTAACCCTGAATAAATGTCACCCGATGCTCTTAAGAATTTGACGAAAAAAGGGGAGAGGAAAAAATTGTTCCATCGAGGAACACCTAATAAACAGTTGTATAAATCGACGGAGATAACGAGGTGCGAAACGAGTCTCGGCTTCGTTGAGATTTTGTCAGAACTTACGATTTATTTAAAATTTGGAATATTTACAGATCTCGTTCTCCTGTTCACGAATATATACCGTTATAGGGGCAGATACTCAATAGTTTTTTTTTTTTTTTTGTTAGCGTCCTTCCACGGTTTTCATTATCTTCCAGTAAAATTATAATAAATAGACGGCTGAACTGTGTGGATCCGTCTGGGACGAATTAACATTCCTCTCTGATTTGTATTAAAAGATGGTGGAGATGGTAAGAACTCTGTAAGACCTTGGCTCGTGATGTGAGCTCGTTTCGATCGTCCTTCGTCGTTCTTTATCACTGAAGTTATTACTCCTTCTCTCTTTCTTTCTCCCTCTTGGTGTCGTATTCTACGGAAGGTCCTGCGCGTAAATCTCCTTCAAGGAATCTTTCTGCCGCTTTCCTGAAACTGTCGTCATCGAATCGCTAATTATCAAACCGACTGACCTATGGATGGAACCTTCCGCTCGGTGTGACAAGTTTTTTTTTCTATCAGATTCGAAAGAAGAAGGCAAGAAAAAGCGAAGAAAGACTGGCGGGATTGGAATAACATGTTTACACGTTCAAAGATATATTGCTCCGTTGGGCGATAATAACGAAGGAAACGTTCCTCTTCTTTGCCGCGAGTAATCGTTCGAGCAATTACACCTGGCTCGTTCGCTTTCACCCGGGCGTCAAGAGAACGACGGGACATTTATTAAAAAAAACAGCCGGCGAATTTCTGTGTTTCGTGCTGTCGCGCGCGGCTGAGTAGGGCGAGCGGCAGCACGGAGACCTCGATGCGTGAGGCCCAAGGAAAGCGAGATAGGCGTCGACACACACGTAACGCAAGCGCGCTGCCCATCGGCCGTAAATCAGCCGCGATTTGCAACGGGCCCGCGCGATGCGTCAACATTTGTGGGCGTTCTTCGTGAAAAATATTCCCTGCCTTCGGCGATATTCCTCGTTTCCATACACTTTTGCGTGGCGCACACTCGTCGATATTTTGCTGATTTGGGTGGTTTGTGTGGAGTTATTGTATTTGGGGCAGCGACGCTTGCGGGGATTGATTGGGATTGTGCAAAATTTGGTGAGATGGACCAGAAGGTTTAGGTGTTAACAAGAAGAATAATCGAAATTTGCGTGGTTCAGTATAGAACATTAGGATTTGTGACTGTTCCCGCAGGTTTCATAGTAGGCTATATTTAATTATGCAAAATTTGGTTGGGTTTTAATAAGAAAAATTGTCGATCTTTGAAAAATCGTACAATAATCGTGAAATCAGTCTTATTGGGGTGTATAGTCAGTGGAATAAATGTAGCGAGTGCGTAAGATCAGTCAGGCGGCGTTAACATACGACTTCACTACATTGCTTCCACTAGCTATACCTTATTCTCATGTCAGCGGTACACTTCTCATTCAAAGTGCAATAAAACTGCGACAAAAAATCGTAGACCAACTTTTAAGGGGTCGTTGTAAAGGGGAAGCTTCAGTCTTCAAACTCCTTACGATTTGAATCCCTAAAAAAAATTGTTGAACTCCATGCAATCGTTTGAATTCGTGAAATTTTTGAAAATACGAACTTCCTAGTGGAGAAGCATTTCAAGTGTGATAAAACTGCGACAAAAAATCGTAGATCAACTTTTAAAGAGTCGTTGTAAAGAGGAAACTTTAATCTTTAAAATCTTTGTGGTTTGAATCCCCAAAAAAATTTTTGAAACTCTATACAGTCGTTTGAATTCGTAGAATTTTCGAAGACAAGAACTGCCTTCGAATTTAAATAAAAATACAGTAGGTAAATAAAAAATTATTACTACCCCTGTATAACGCGATCAGAAAAGGGAAAGGAACACACAAATTCGGAATTTGTAATTTTATAATTTTGGGTTAATTAAATTAATCATATTTCTCTAGTTATGTAGAGTCCTACTGTACACTAAACACAAGTAATACCTTACATCAACATTAACCCTTCTCTACTATTCAATCCCAACAAAACTAAAAAGAAAAGAAATAAAATAAAACCTCGAGGCAACAATTGTCAAATAATATCAGACTCGTAACAGGAATAAGAAAATAGCCATCCGAGATTGAATCGAATAAACGATACCTTCAAGGTCCCAGCTAGTACGAAATGAACAATCTTGGACAGGTTTCAAAAAGATGTTACCGAAAGAAGCTGCAAGGCACAGAGAGAAGGGGGTTGGTTGTCTGTTCGTATCGTTCGCGAAACACAATCAAGAGGGACGTATTATATCGATCTCGAGGCTATCCGATCGCCTCCCTTGACAATCTCCGGTAGTCCACGTGATCTGGGTCAACGAGAGGGAAACCATTGTTCGGTTCCGCAATTTCTCTTACCAATCTGGCGACCACGCATCGACCTCCACACCGTTATCTGACCATCGAATATTGAGTTTTAAAAAATCGGAAATAAATGGGAAAATGTCGGTCGGTTAAATGGCGCGCGTGTCTTTCTTCACGTACGTTAACCCTTTCGACGGTCTAATAAAATTATGAATTACGAACAAAAATACACCCAAGAAATGTTTAATTTCCAACACAAAAATACTCCGAAGGAATTTTTAATTTCCAGCACAGAAATACAATGAAAAAATCCTTAATTTTCAGCACAAAAATACACCCAAGAAATTCTTAATTTCCAGCACAGAAATACACCCGACAAATTCTTAATTTCCAGCGCAAAAATACACCGAATAAATTCTTAATTTCCAGCACAGAAATGCACTCGACAAATTCTTAATTTCCAGCACAAAAATACACCCAAGAAATGTTTAATTTCCAACACAAAAATACTCCTAAGGAATTTCTAATTTCCAACACAAAAATACTCCCAAGGAATTTTTAATTTCCAGCACAGAAATACACTGAAAAAATCCTTAATTTTCAGCACAAAAATACACCCAAGAAATTCTTAATTTCCAGCACAGAAATACACTCGACGAATTCTTCATTTTCAGCACAAAAATACACCCGACAAATTCTTAATTTCCTGCACAAAAATACACCCGACAAATTCTTAATTTCCTGCACAAAAATACACCCGACAAATTCTTAATTTCCTGCACAAAAATACACCCGACAAATTCTTAATTTCCTGCACAAAAATACACCCGACAAATTCTTAATTTCCTGCACAAAAATACACCCGACAAATTCTTAATTTCCTGCACAAAAATACACCCGACAAATTCTTAATTTCCTGCACAAAAATACACCCGACAAATTCTTAATTTCCTGCACAAAAATACACCCGACAAATTCTTAATTTCCTGCACAAAAATACACCCGACAAATTCTTAATTTCCAACACAAAAATACTCCCAAGGAATTCGTAATTTCCAGCACAGAAATACACCCGACAAATTCTTAATTTTTACAAATTTAAACATCAATTATGTTACAATTTTTTTATTAATACAAAGTATATTACAAACAAAGGATACAATGGATATTATGGACAATAATACTCGTCCCTTTTTAACATTCTTCCTAAGAGTCTCTCTTGAGTTAAACAGTGAAATATTTCACGCATTGTCCGAATCTCACACGGAATAAACTCTCGAAGGGTTAAACAAGGAATCTATAAAGGTATGAGTAATTAGAAGGGATAGCCGTCGGTATAAAGAGCTGTTGCTGTAATAAATCGTTTTCTATCGCTTGGGAGCGATCTATAGTAGCGATCCACTGTAGGCGAAAGAAATTATCTATTTACGAGAGAACGTAAGGCTCGTGTTCAGTGGTCGATTATGAAATTTGACTTGCGAACCTATTACGTGAAAGGAGGAACGGGATGATTTTCTGCTTTCGAGGGCAGACCTTTCTCCCTAAAGTTTCGCGGCTTTTTCATTTCATGTTGCGTAAGGTGTTTAAAATAGCGGAAGAATTTTCTTTAGTATTTTTTACGTGTAGTGTAATTAAGCCTCTTACGAGTATGAAATCTCGTTGGAGATAGAGTCGATGTCTGATTTTTATTCGATAAGTGGAAGACACACTATCGCTCATCAATCTGTCTAACTTCTTTTCTTTAAATCAAAAATGGAAGAAACTGTTCGGAAGTGTCTTTCTCAAATCAATCCTTCCGTGGGTAATTCATTTTCACGAATTAAATAGTATTTATTTTAATTACGTTTTTATCATACTCGGAATGATATTTTTAATATTTAGACGTATGAAATTACTTTTTTTGCGAATTCGATACTTATCTATCGATCAGCGATGCACACAGAATGGATCGTAAATTTTATTGGCCCGTTCAAGTGGAACACATGCGACCCACTGATCTCGAAAGGCTTAAATCCTTGACTTATTTCCTCGAAGCTGGTTAAACGAAGTGTGCTCTTACTGGAATAAGGAAAACACTGACGAATAAACAGCTGGCGAAGTACTCGGCTTCCTTTCACACCTGCAAAAATGTGTGCAATAAAGGGGGACGGTAATTACTATCATTATGCGGGAAATTAATTTTTGTTTACGGGTGCTCTCACGAACCAGCAACAGGGCACACTTGCATTGCAAAATTTCTCCTCGCGAAGGGAACACATTCTTTACTGGCTGTTGTGTCGACGATAAAAATTAAAAAGCAGACACGCACACGGGCAATTTCTTTCCTATCGTGGAAACTCGTTTTCTCCGGAGCTAGGCGACGCGAGACTCGCGTTCAGCGGATCGATCGACAGATCGAAATCGGCCAGCGTCCGTTGACGAAGGCTCGGACACTTCCTGTAACCGAAGGACGATCTCTGGCCCCCGTTTGTGCCGGTTGTAACTTTGCGGACGCGATGTTACGAAAGCGAGATATTGCGGCGGGTGGCGCGTAAAAAGCGCGCGTGCGTCGCGTACACGCAGTTACGCGAAGAAAACACGCGCGGCGGCGTGGCGGCGGCTTGTTACGCGTTGCACTTCCGTTTTACGGCCTGTGTGTGTAACTTCACTCTCGCCCGCGGCTTTTGCGCCGGTACAGCGCAAACCAGAAGGAAGAATCGGAGGAGAAAGAGAGTGAGAGAGAAGTGTGCAAGAAACTCGAACGAGAATAACGAGAGCTGGGAGGGGAAAAGATTTCTCGAGACACCTGCGGCTTCCTGAAACGTGTCCACGGGCCATTTGCAATTCGACGATCGATAGACCATTTTTTTTTTAATAACAAATGCAGTAGAGTTGTGAGTTTTTTTTTGTAACGAATACAGTAGGCTTGTGAATTTTCTTTTTATAGCAAGTACAGCGGTGTCGTTTCTTTCTTTATAGCAAATTCAATAGAGCCGTGAATTTTTTTGTAACGAATACAGTAGGCTTGTGAATTTTCTTTTTATAGCAAGTACAGCGGTGTCGTTTCTTTCTTTATAGCAAATTCAATAGAGCCGTGAATTTTTTTGTAACGAATACAGTAGGCTTGTGAATTTTCTTTTTATAGCAAGTACAGCGGTGTCGTTTCTTTCTTTATAGCAAATTCAATAGAGCCGTGAATTTTTTTGTAACGAATACAGTAGGCTTGTGAATTTTCTTTTTATAGCAAGTACAGCGGTGTCGTTTCTTTCTTTATAGCAAATTCAATAGAGCCGTGAATTTTTTTGTAACGAATACAGTAGGCTTGTGAATTTTCTTTTTATAGCAAGTACAGCGGTGTCGTTTCTTTCTTTATAGCAAATTCAATAGAGCCGTGAATTTTTTTGTAACGAATACAGTAGGCTTGTGAATTTTCTTTTTATAGCAAGTACAGCGGTGTCGTTTCTTTCTTTATAGCAAATTCAATAGAGCCGTGAATTTTTTTGTAACGAATACAGTAGGCTTGTGAATTTTCTTTTTATAGCAAGTACAGCGGTGTCGTTTCTTTCTTTATAGCAAATTCAATAGAGCCGTGAATTTTTTTGTAACGAATACAGTAGGCTTGTGAATTTTCTTTTTATAGCAAGTACAGCGGTGTCGTTTCTTTCTTTATAGCAAATTCAATAGAGCCGTGAATTTTTTTGTAACGAATACAGTAGGCTTGTGAATTTTCTTTTTATAGCAAGTACAGCGGTGTCGTTTCTTTCTTTATAGCAAATTCAATAGAGCCGTGAATTTTTTTGTAACGAATACAGTAGGCTTGTGAATTTTCTTTTTATAGCAAGTACAGCGGTGTCGTTTCTTTCTTTATAGCAAATTCAATAGAGCCGTGAATTTTTTTGTAACGAATGCAGTAGACGTGTGAATTTTCTTTTTATAGCAAATGCATACAATGGAATAGCGAATTATCTTTATAGCAAATGCAATAGAGTCGTCAATTTTTTTTTTATAACGAATACAGTAGATTTGTGAATTTTCTTTTTATAGCAAATGCATACAATGGAATAGCGAATTTTCTTTATAGCAAATGCAATAGAGTCGTCAATTTTTATTTTTTTAACGAATACAGTAGACTTTTGAATTTTCTTTTTATAGCAAATGCATACAATGGAATAGCGAATTTTCTTTATAGCAAATGCAATCGAGTCGTCAATTTTTATTTTTTTAACGAATACAATAGATTTGTGGAATGGTCTGTTTTCTTCTTTGTTGCAAATGTAGCAGAGTCATAAATTTTTTTTATAACAAATGCAATAGAGTGGTGAGTTTTCTTCTTATCCCTCCGTAGGCAAACATATCTGTTCACACTTCATAGGTAAACTGGATCGTTTATGTCCATGTCTAATTTCTTCACTGGTTTCAGCTTTCGAAAAATCTGAAAAAATTCTGAAGTACCTATCAAAGTCTCTATTGCATTGTACAATTGTTCATTAAGTCAAATGTTCCAAACTTTCTTCAATAAATATGAAAATTCGCTTGGAAGATATACCGGAGTGAAATTTCACTTGGGTCAATAATGACCCAGATTAGAGCAGAGTCGTCAATTATTCTTCGTGACAAATACAGTAGAGTAGTGAATTTTCTTTTTATAAAAAAAGCAGTATAATCGTGAATTTCCCTTTACAAAAAATGCAACAGAGTCCCAAATTTGTTTTCATAGCAAATGCAGTAGAATCACGAGTCGACTACAACAACTCGCGCTCATAAATAACGAGAACGTTGCATCTCGTTACAAACTGGATAATTGCTCGTTATTATTCATAGGGTAGTAGTCGTAATAAAACAAGTAATTTCGACGAATCGAGCGATCCCCGCCGATCGAAATAATCCTCTTACCACCGTTACAACCTTTTTCATATAACCATTAACGAGCTCTTAATTGAATCTCCGTTGCCTCCTGCACTGCCGCCAAATTACACTCTTAACAATCGCGGCGCTAATTCTCTCGCTACTTACGATCCATAAAAACACCTTCCACCGCGTCTAGAAATTTGCCTAAAAGGCTGTTCAACGCGCAACCGTGTCCGAAAGAAGAAGGCTCGCTCAAAAATAGCGCAAAATTTGCATCCACGTCGTAAACTCGAAAATCTCAACACACTCCCAGTGCGACTATGTAGAGTGTAAGAAATTTTAGTTGGCCGAAGAAGCTAAAAATTGAGGGGAAAAAAGCTGTCTTGTACTTATCAAAATTCGATCTCTTCGCGACGAAATCGACCAGTTTCACGGGATTCCGCAGAAACTTCTGCTCGATCAACATTTAATGGAAGTGATTAAGCAGAGATCGACTGAGATTCGTGCAAACTGTCCTTGGAACTGTCGGGTTTCATTCGACTATTTTCGAAAGTCCCGCGAACGAGAAATTAAGCAACAAAATGGTACAGAATTTGTCAGAAGAAAATTCGTCGTACCATTTTCCATTGATAATAGAGACTATTGCTCGTGTTAGAGAGTTCGTTGTGGGCCTGTCTGAAGGTCTGAACCGGCAAATGACACGCGTTTCCCACAACCTGTGTCAAGGATCACCCTCGAAGCGTAGATTCGCGAACCTGTTTAGGCTCGTGACTCGATTCTCTACTTGGTGCACGTGAGGAAATTATTCGACACGTTTTTCGCTGGAACATACTACAACGTTCGACATTGTTGCGAGACAATGGGAATCATTGGTTGATTGGATTCGATCAGAGAAAAAAAGGAAGAAAGAGAGAAAAGATGTGGAGGTGTGTTTGGTTGAGAGGTTGAGATCAGGAAAGGAAAACGGCGCGAGAGGAGAGGAATGCGAGTGGAACTGGACCTTCTAAGTAAAATTTCGAAGGATCAATGTCGCTATGGTAACACAAGGACGAGGATTCTTGGACGGTGAGATGTTTGTCTGTGGTGGGAATAGTTGGAGACACAAGTTGATGGACCGAGTTAACCCGTTTATGATAATTCAAGGATTCCGAAGGTGAACGTTTCGGGTACAGAGATGTGCAATTTTCGGGTGTCAGAGGGAAATTGAGAAATTTGTTATACTTTGTATGTATCTGTCGTGCAATTGT
This sequence comes from Habropoda laboriosa, assembly GCF_001263275.1. Lineage (NCBI taxonomy): Eukaryota > Metazoa > Arthropoda > Insecta > Hymenoptera > Apidae > Habropoda > Habropoda laboriosa. Next base: position 126,094 of record NW_017100369.1, read on the forward strand.
TGTATATAGATATTAAGATTTTTAGCATTTATTGGTACGAAATCATTTTTAAAACAGTAGTGATAATAATTTTCATTTTTTTCTGAATATTTTGGGCATTTATTCGTACGAAATAATTTTTTAAATAGTAATAGTAATAATCTTCATTTTTTTCTGAATATTTTGGGCATTTATTCGTACGAAATAATTTTTTAAATAGTAATAGTAATAATCTTCATTTTTTTCTGAATATTTTGGGTATTTATCGACACAAAATATTTTTTAAAATAGTGGTGATAGTAATGTCCATTTTTTTCTGAATATTTAGGGCATTTATCGACACAAAATATTTTTTAAAATAGTAGTGATAGTAATGTCCATTTTTTTCTGAATATTTTGGGTATTTATTGGTACGAAATAATTTTTTAAATAGTAATAGTAATAATCTTCATTTTTTTCTGAATATTGAGGGCATTTATTGGTACAAAATAATTTTTAAAGCAGTAGTGATAATAATTTTCATTTTTTTCTGAATATTTTGGGCATTTATTCGTACGAAATAATTTTTTAAATAGTAATAGTAATAATCTTCATTTTTTTCTGAATATTTTGGGCATTTATTCGTACGAAATAATTTTTTAAATAGTAATAGTAATAATCTTCATTTTTTTCTGAATATTTTGGGCATTTATTCGTACGAAATAATTTTTTAAATAGTAATAGTAATAATCTTCATTTTTTTCTGAATATTTTGGGCATTTATTCGTACGAAATAATTTTTTAAATAGTAATAGTAATAATCTTCATTTTTTTCTGAATATTTAGAGCATTTATTGATACAAAATAATTTTTAAAACAGTAGTAATAATAATCTTTATATTTTTCTGAATATCTTGACTACAAACTAATTTTTAAGTAATGACAATAATATTTCATATTTCTATTCTCCTTGTGGAGCGCTAGAATCTTCAGCGATTATGTATAACAGTGTTCCTAGTGTTTACGAACGATACAGCACTATATCCCAATTTCCAAAACTTCAACATTTACAAAATCACGCTGAAAAACCCTTCAAACCTCGATCCCATTAAAATTCTCAACACAACATCCATCTCTTCCTCTCCTAACGAGTGCAACATTAAAACCTCTCAATCATCTCAACTATCACCGCCTAATCAAAAATGAATGCCCAAATGAAACATCGAATTCGTCAATTTGTCACGAAACTTCGAAAGGCAACGCTTCAGTCTTTAGAAGAACGAGAAAAACAAACGGGTAATTGGTTTCACGCGGCAGGAAAAACTTTCCCATAAGTAGATAAGGTCAGGCATAGCAAGACAGCGCGTGGAGCGCGGCGAATTAAGCAGCCAGCATCCCGCGTTGCGAAAGGCCCGAGCCAGGACAGGAAAGTGGCGATTTCGCTTAGGCCGGAAATTGTGAGATCGATATAAATTGCATCGAGGGCATACCGAAATCTTTTTGCTCGTCCGGCCGTTTCCCACGGGGGAGGCGTGGTTTGTTCGCGGAAAGGAACCGGAAGTGCTGCTGCTGGTGCTCCGCCGTGACCTGTATCACAATCACTTTCCCAAAAACTCGTATTACACGTTCGGTGTCAACGCTTACGTCGTCCGCTTGTGCTTTTCACTTTCGTGAAATCGATCGTCAGATTTTCACCTGGTTTCGTACCTGATTCCCCGCGAGAAAAACGAACAAACCGTCGATTACAGCCACTTAATAAATTATCCGCCGAGATATGAAAGTTTAAGGACGTGATTTTAGCTCGTCGGAAAAGAATCTCAAAAAGAAACGAATACGAACACAGAAATCTTCTAAAAGGGGCCATTCGAATGAAATTGGAAAAATTCTCCAAACAGTGACCAGTAAAAACTACTATCCATTCCCCCACAAAGTACGAAGAATAACGACCAACGTCCACTGCGCCGTACTACTTCCGGTATCAGCAAATTCTCCGTGAAAACCTCAGCCGTCGTCGCGAAGCAACAAATCCTCCCAGTGTATTAAGTTCGTATTACCTAACGCGGAACATTGTCGTATATCGGCATTACGCACGGTGGATCGTTTGTCTTCGAATCGGTAGATCGTTGGCAAAAGGAAACGAGGAAAACCGTACGAGGTGAAAAGAAGACTTGAGAAAGAAGCTCGAATAACAGCAACGAAACTCCCCTCGAATCACGTAATCGCACCAACTCCCTGATATTTTCTTGCGGCGGTGCGGCAACCGTCGTAAAATCTCTCCAAAACTTTTCACTTTACGATTCTACCGCGAATCTTAACGACCCAGCCAATGATTTAGCCGATCCATCGTGCAGACGACGTAACGAGTTTCTTCACTGAGCACCGCTACCACCGCCATTGTATTTAAATAGCCGTGTCTCAGAGGCTGTACCTTTTTTCCTTCTTTTTCGAACTGTAATCATTGTCGATCGTGTCGACGACCTCACGGACGACGTTCACTCTCGATCGATTCTCGCCTCTAGGTATCTCGTTTCCTCCGTGATTCAATTTAATGGATCCCCTGAGCAACCGATTCGAATGGATATGTTACGAGGTTACGATCTGATAGAGCTATTAGCCTGGTTAGCATCGTTATGGAAAAGGTATAAGTCTCGATCTCTGTGATGATTGTTAGAATGATCGACGGTAGAGAAACTAGCCGGTGTTCGTGGTGGATAGATCTACTTGTTAAGATCGAAGTGTCATAATTCCCCCTGCCGTATGGTTAAATTACGCGCGATGTTTCTACTTCCTTCATTTCGTGCGATATTAACCCCTTGACCTGTGATTTTTTTTTAAGCATGCATTTAGGTGCGAGTCTTTCAGTGTTTTAGTAGTGTATCGAGTAATAGTGTTGTAATTGTGTTGTAAATTAAATCGAAAGTTGGGATAATATTTTTCCAGGATTAGTTAAAATAATGTCGAAAACTATACTTATTTCTCCATCTGTCGTTGACTCCTCGTCCTTGGCAACAATGCTCTTAACGCGTCCTTAAACACTACCCTGACGCCCCTCTCTTGCCTCCGGGAAGCCCTGGCACAAGTTGGGGGTTTCGACCCAGCCCTTAGCGTGTGGGGGTGTCAAGGCGTTGGGACCGGGTTTCTCCGCAGATCCGACTCTCTACATTCACTCTACTCTCACAAATATAACTGTTTTTAGTATACCTTGAGTAGAGTTTCTGTGACGAGTTTGAGTCGTTAACCCTTCTGTCTTTACAAAGTAAAGAAATAACAGAAGTGTCCACGTGACAGTGGATAGATCACTTGTCAAGATCGAAGTGTCTTAATTTTCCTAACGAATGGTCGAATTATCCTTTCGTCCGATAAATATTAACGCTCTTTTATAGAAGTCGTAAGTTTGTTCTATCCTCGCAAGCTAGAGAAATAATATAAGCGACGGTGGATAGATCACTTGTCAAGATCGAAGTGTCTTAATTTTCCTAAAGAATGATCACATTATTCTTTCATCCGACGTAATATTAATCTTCTGTTCCACCCGTCGTGGACTGAGGCTACAAGTTCCTTTCGTCCTTAAAAACTACAGAAATAACATAAGTGTCCACTTGTCGAGATCGAAGCGTCACAATTCCCCCTAACAAATTATTCTTCAATCTGATAAACATTAACCCTCTTTTACACAGCTCGTGTACTATGAAGTCGCAAGCTTACTCTGTCCACGCAAACTAGAGAAACAGTATAACTGTCCACGTGACAGTGGATAGATCACTTGTTAAGATCGAAGCGTTCCCCCTAACGAATGATCAAATTACACGCAATATTTCCACTTCCTTCATCTGATACAATATCAACCCTCCCTTACACAGGTCGTGAACTATCTCCGCAAGTTTCTTTCGTCCTTACAAACTAGAGAAAAACTCTATCCAATATTACAACCACCTGTAGCTTTCACACATTCTCGAAAAGAATGAAATAACACTTACAGTAGTAAAAAAATTTGTTGTTAAAAATTTCAAGAAAACTTCACAGAGGAAATAGTTAATCTTTGCGGAGCACGTAACTACTCGTAATAGAGGGTTAAACCAACGTATAACCGTCGCAAGTTGAAATACGTAACAGCCGAGACAGAATGATAAATGAAAGGATTAGAAGCGTTAAACGACCGTCTCGTTGCATAGCTTTTATCGACGCGTAAACTAAAATTTCCCTCGAATCTCCACGCAAGGAGGGAGAAACGGCTGAAATATTAATTCGACGTCGTAACTCATAGAAACTACCGCGAGAGTGGAGAATTGTGACACACCCACCGAGCGAGAAATCGCGCGAGCACGCTCGAACGAGCTACTGAACACGGTCGATTGCCAAAGATAGGCTAATTAGGCATCGCGGGACGTACTACGGCTAAAACAGCTGCGAAAAGAAAGGCTCGTTACGCGTCTTTATTTTTCTCTCGTTCCAATTCTCCGCGTGATTTTTCCTCGACAACCGTCCACAGGTTTTTCACATTGTAACACGTATAAGCTGTTGGTTGTTGGTTCGTTCGTAATACTGTTGCAACCGACGTGTATAGAAAGCGCCGCCCCAGCGGTGATCTCGTTAAAGCCTAACGACGCACGAATTACGAGCTCCTCTTTCGAGGCAATTTGAATGGCCGAGAGTCGCTAGGTTGCGTTTCGTTGAATATATTTTTCAGGATACTTGTGGAAAAGCGTGATTTTCCCTTTTGCTTGTGCTCGCGGAATTGGAAATTGGTTGATATGTTTGGATAGGAAAAGGACAAGGGAAACCAAAAGTCAACGAGATTATATTTTAGGTTATATTATGTAGTTTTATATTTTTAGATGTTTACATTTGTAAGTAAAGTTTGAATGGTT
>NW_017100369.1:130969-152292 GCF_001263275.1 Habropoda laboriosa
CGTTTCGTCCTGAGCCTCCTAGTGGACTCGTCAGTAGGGCTCAAATTTGAGCCCTGAAAATTTACTTTTTCACTATTTCGGAAACTATTGAAATTATAAAGATTCGAAAGAATATTTAATGCGTGTTCCTTTCTATATGCCAACTCCTAAAACTGAGGGGTGAAAATAAGCCTCAAATTTGAGGCCTCGAAATTTACTTTTTCACTATTTCGGAAACTATTGAAATTACAAAGATTCGGAAGAATATTTAACGCGTATTCTTTTCTCTCCACATTTCCAAAGCTATCGAGGTTTATTTGCTATCGAGGTCAATTCCCAAATTTGAGGGGTGAAAGCCTCAAAGTTAAGTCCTCAATCTTTGCGGGAGGCACTCAGGAAGAATTCAGGTCAGAAGTTGTATATATACAAACAGAAGCCTTTACGAGGACTAGCGAGAACCGGTGCTTAGTCCATCCCTCTGGTGGCAGAGCGCAGGAAGCTCGCCACGGTTAGCTTAAGCAAAATAAAAGAACGCAACTCCTTGTAATCTCAAAAAGAAAACAATAAACACAATACTACTACTTAATAAACAAAATACTGTTATTTATGCTCGCAGAAAAATCATGGAGAGAGGATCGTCGACACCGTGGCAGGAGACTTTGCAGGAAGCTACCGGCGAAGACACGTTGGACGCGTCCGCACTCAGAGAATACTTCAGGCCTCTCGAGGACTGGTTGAGAACGGAGAACCTGAGGACCGGTGACGTCGTCGGCTGGTCTTACGGTGAGAATCTGATTAATTTCCCTCGTTAATATGATCTTAACACATCTAGATTTTCTACCATTCATTAAGGAGTCCGAATCTCATTCTCACATAATTTTCTTTGGAATTTTCTGCTGTAACGTTGTTACGTATGAGGAACCATCAATTTTGCATTCAGTTTCTTAATGCGGAGTACTTTGCACGTTGGTTCGTTGAAATTTTTGTTAACTGTGCGCTGGTTGGCGCCTATTTTTCACGAGCGACACTTGGAAAGATTCTCAGCACGCAAGTATTGTAGCTTCGGATAATAAAATAACGACTATCTTGTATTTCGTGTAATTTACACCAAGTGAATTTACAGAAATTGGGTAAAACTATGTTTAGTGGGCATATTTTTGAGGAAAAAATGAGAGTAAAAATATATTAAACGATTTAATAATCAGGCAAATTTATACAATGGTACACCACAAAATTCGCAAATAAATCGATTACATCCATTTTTCGCGTCGTTAATTGCAAAAGAAACGCCAGATCTCCCAAAAGCGAAACTTTTGGCTGACACTGTATCGAACGTCTCGAATCCAATCAGTGACTGGAGAACACGTCACTGTTCACGATCGAGCCGATCGATTTCATGTTACATAACCGACCAGTAAGAGAACTGTCTCTCAATGAACGATACAGGCTAGATTAACGGTCTTAATTAGCTAATCGAAGACGTTTATAATAAACTTCCGTTTTCTTATATCACAGCTCGGTAACATTCTCTTCCCTCCTCTACTTCGTCCTTTTTAAACTTACGTATACTCGCGATCTCTATCGATAAAACGATATCTTTGCAATTTAGCAATTACACGTAGCAGAAAAATCAAAGAAAAAAGGGAAGAGAAGAAAGAAAAGTAGGAACCAATTCGCGGGACACGACGACGCGATCAAGAACGCAGCGGCGGCGCGGACGCCTTTCATCGTAACTCGTTACAAATTATGCAATTTCCTACCGTAACAGATTGAAGGTTGCAGTTCCCACGTGCCAGTTACCGTCGGCGCAGAGCTCTACAAATATTCATCGTGTGACGACACTCGACTGAATTACGATCCACGGGTGAAATTATTGGGATCGGTGTGTTACATCTTCTGTAACCGCGTAAAGGAAAGAAAGAAGAACGACAGATCTTGCCAAATTCGCGGTTCAACCGGAGAGTCGAGTTACGTAAAAACGTGGTATAAACAGCTGTGTGCGCGTGTGGTAAGAACCGGTGAAAAGGAAGAGTGACCGAGAGAGATACTTTCATTGGTGGACGGTAATTAATCGGGCCGATGGATTATCTAACGAGCAAGAGTTCTTCTTGGTCTGATTGATCGTTGGCTTGACCAGAGAGACTCTGGCCATTAAAACTATGAAAGCATCTCGCGTGTTGCCGAGCGATATTAATTCCTTCGTGGTTTTGTTACTTCGCTCTAATGAATTTCTGCTTAACCCTTTGACTACGACGTGCTCTAGAGACATTTTTCCCATGAATAGCGTGGTATTTGCGAGGTTGCTTGATGGAGGATAGCTCGTGTTGGATAACAGGGGATGGTTCCCAAGAGAACATTCGCGATTTTGTGTGATAGATGTTTGGAATGAGTATTCTTTCTTTCTATGACAACTCTAGAATTTTGGGGGTGAAAATGGGCCTCAGAGTTTGCTTTTTTAATGTTTCGAAAATTATTGGATTTGTAGAGATAGGAAAGAATATTTAACTCGTATTCTTCTTTATATGCAAGCTCCTAAATTTTGGTGGTGAAAATAGGCCTCAAAGTTGAGGGCTCAAAACTTACTTTTGAAATTACAGAGATTCGGAAGAATATTTAACCCGTATTTTCCTAAATTTTCGGGGTGAAAATACGCCTCAAAGGTGAGGCCTCAAATTTACCTTCTCAATATTTCGGAAATTATTGAAATTATAAAGATTCGCAAGAGTATTTAACGCGTATTCCTTTCTATATGCCAATTCCTAAATTTGAGAGGTGAAAGTAGCCCTCAAACTTAAGTCCTCGAAATTCACTTTTTCAACATTTCGGAAAGCATCGAAATTATAAAGATTCGAAAGAATATTTTACGCGCATTTTCCTAAATTTCAGGGCTGCAAATATCCTTCGAACTTAAGCCCTCAAACTTTCCTCTCTCCATGTTTGAAAAACTATCGGGAAACTATCTTCTCTAACAAAAATCTACACTCGAAAATCTTCCCTGGTGAATCACTTGTGTCTCCAAAAACCACTTTACTCAAACTAAACCAAACAATCTACGAAAAAAAACCTTATTTACCGATTCGCTTATACCAGAACAGTTACCCCAAAAAAACCGTCCACCTGAAAAATCGAACGACCAAACTCAGCGTAGCGAAACTTTTCACGGTTAACCGTTTGATCCACCGTAAAGATCCAGCGACCGGAATTCGACACAAGGAAACGTCACGGTTATTTCCGCGACAAGCCGCGAACCAGGGTCCAATCAGGCGAGGGCTCGCTAGGCCCAGGGCCCCGTGGGACTGTTCGATTGCGAAATCGGAGCAGAACGAGGAAAGAGCGCGAGCATTCGGTAGAGGGAGAGGAGGGGGAGTGGGCCTTTCAGGCCCCCGAGAGAAACACACGGTTCGCAACGAAACAGAGAGGGAAATATCGGAGTCGTGAGACACGTTCGACGATTCCACTCTCGTTTCCATTGCACGTTGCGCCTGGTCGATTTGCCTTTCGAGCTCTCGAGAGCACACGTGTCTGCCATTTGTTCCACAAGAACACTTTGCTCCTCTCTTCCGTGTTTTTCATCTAAAGAAAAAAGGAAAGAAAAAAGAAACGAGTGTCATCGAGCACCGTCGTAAATTCACATGATTTTCAAGTTTCGAAATGTCGTTCAAAGTTACGTTACTTAGGATATGTTCGAAGTGGAGGGGTGAAGAGGTAAGGAGGAAAATGGGAGACAGGTTCGGCGACACGGAGGAAAAATGGCACGCTTCTGAGAAGTGATCGCGATGGAAAGCGCAGATGTACGTGACCGGCGCGTTACGAGGAGAAAGAGCCGCCTGTTGTATAATTTCTCTGTCGATCGTGATACTTATGCGTGTGTTCCTCTTGCCTCCTTTTTTCTCTCTTTCTCTCTCTTTCTCTCTTTGGTTCCCTCGAAAGGAGCGCTTGTGATCGGCCGCTTCGATCCCTCGAGATACTTTCCAACGTGTACCTTCCTATCGCGAAAATATCTCCGCAAATTTTTTTCTTTTTTCTTCTACCTGCGTAAATTATCACCTTTCCTTTCTCCCCGCGTTCGACGAGAACCAGATTTCGCGTGAAACGTAAAAATCCCGAATTACCGCGAAAAGAATGATCGAAAAGAGGTTAGGTTCCACAGATTGTATCTTCCTCCTCAGAAATTAGCGATATTAGCATAAATTGAATATTTATAGACACGTACGACGTTAATTACGAGCTTGTACACCGTGTAATCGCGTCAGTTATTGGAGTCGTCTGTCGAGCTTAATTAGTCGCTCGCAGGTGCGCGAAATTACGATGGTGGAAAAAAAGAGTGAAGGAAGAGGCGAAGTTGCGAGATACGGTAGGTTGAAGGATCGATAACTTTGCAGTTGACGCGAGGGTAAATGGTTGAATTTTTCACGGTGATCGAGCAAGTTGAAACAGCACGTGACGCGAGTCGAAAGGGAAAACGACGACCTGTTTTGTGTTTCGTTCTTTCTGTTGTCCCTTTTTTGTTTTCTCTCTTCCCTCGATCTCGATTGCAGGATTTTAGAACGGATCTCGTTTGGTATCCTTCGCCCTGCAGCGTGAACGATCTTACAGCTCGATCTGCAAGGTAAACGTTCTCTCCGTTGCGCTTTACGAGCTTTATTATTCACGGTGGAGCAAGTGCTGTTCGAATACAATTGAAACGACTGAATTATAGGTTATTACACCGTTCCAGGTTTATCTAGTCTAATGTGCCGTGAGAGCTCCAATTACTCATTCTAGTTGCCCCTTTTTATCATCCTTATTACTTTGCTGCGGTAGATTTGAACGATGGAGAATTCGTGGACGTATTCTGTGCTAAGTTATGGGAACTGAGGGACAGTTCGATTTTTGTAATTGAAAAAATTTGCTAATTCGTTTCTTTTTAATTCTTGGGAACTCGAGTGCAGCACAGTGGTTCCAAATTTTTGGCCAAATGTGTGTAGATATTTTTTATAATAATGTTAATTTTCTCAAATTGAAAGCGAACTCAGTGTTTGCAATTGAAAATGGAAGATATTTGCTAATTCTTTTTTTTTTAATTCTTGGGAACTCGAGTGCAGCACAGTTGTTCCAAATTTTTGGCCAAAAGTGTGTAGATATTTTTTATAATAATGTTAATTTTCTCAAATTGAAAGCGAACTCAGTATTTGCAATTGAAAATGGAAGATATTTGCTAATTCTTTTTTTTTTAATTCTTGGGAACTCGAGTGCAGCACAGTGGTTCCAAATTTTTGGCCAAAAGTGTGTAGATATTTTTTATAATAGTGCTAATTTTTGCAAATTGAAAGAAAGCCCAGTATTTGCAATTGAAAATTGAAAAAATTTGCCAATTCTTTGGGAAATTTTTGAGTAACTTAAATACATCACAGTGGTTCCAAATTTTTGGCAAAAAGTGTATAGATATTTTTTTATAACAGTGCTAATTTTTGCAAATCGATGACCAACTCAGTGTTTGCAATTGAAAATTGAAAAAATTTGCTGATTTCTTTCTGAAAATTCTTGAGTAACTTGAGTGAAGCACAGTGGTTTTAAATTGTTAGCCAAGAATGTATAGATATTTTTTATAATAACACTGCAATAGTCTTCGTTATGAAAAGTTTCGACAATAAAGAAAACGGAAGATCCAAAGTACAATCGAGTAAATTAATCACGTTTAAAAATAGCGATATTTCCAAGAATTTCACACATTCCGCGAACACTTTCGTCTTCGTGAAATCATTCATCGACACGATAATAATTGCAACACGATACTACTATTTGACGTAATACAGCGTAACTATGTATTACTCGGATTGCAGACGGAGATTATTGCAAGCGCAGCATCGAGACCGCTGGACTGCAAGTATACGGAAGTGGGTTCTACAACGCTGCCACGACGATCGATTCGAGAACCGTTTTACCAGGAATTATGGCAATTTTCCTCGCGATTTTCACTCTTCGTTAAGAGGGTAGAATTCTTCTTCTTATTTTTTTAAACAGTGGGCCAAAAAGCGTTGAAGAAATATTTGAGGACACTTTCCCTTCCCCGGAGGGTCAGACACGATCGATATTCCTCGATCCACCAAAGCCAGAACAGACCAAATAAATGACCAAACGTTTAGGTGATCGTTCAATGAAAATAGCAGCTTAGCTCGAGTGAGCTCGAGTGATTTTCTGATGAAGTTAAGGAGACCATAGAAAAGAGCATTCAGTGGCATTTTATTGACGCCATTTTGGTATCCAATAGAGAACTGTAGCCTTTGTTGATAATTGTTGTTTAATAAATATAAACCTCTCTTCTATTGATAATAACGAAAAATATGAATTATCGCTAAAATAATGTAGACGATTTTAAAAAATTATCGAAGACAAAATGGCCACATCTTACTGACGCCATTTTGATATCCAACGGAGAACTATATAAAGTGAATAATTGTTTTTTATTAAACATAAATATAAACCTCTCTTCTATTAATAATAAACAAAAGTATGAATTATCACTTTACAAGATAATCCAAGACAAAATGGTCGTCTTAGCTGTCAAAATGGCCACATCTTGCTGACGCCATTTTGGTATCCAAATGGAGAACTATATATTATAAACTGAATAATTATTTTTTAATAAATAGAAATAGAAATTTCTCTTCTATCGATAATAACGAAAAATATAAATTATCACTAAGATAATGTTAATGATTTTAAAAGATAATCCAAGACAAAATGGCCACATCTTGCTGACGCCATTTTGGTATCCAACGGAGAACTATATAAAGTGAATAATTGTTTTTTATTAAACATAAATGGAAATTTCTCTTCTATTAATAATAACCAAAAGTATGAATTATCACTTTACAAGATAATCCAAGACAAAATGGTCGTCTTAGCTGTCAAAATGGCCACATCTTGCTGACGCCATTTTGGTATCCAAATGGAGAACTATATATTATAAACTGAATAATTATTTTTTAATAAATACGAATTTCTCTTCTATTAATAATAATCAAAAGTATGAATTACCGCTAAGATAATGTAAATTATTTTAAAATGAATAATTGCTCTTTATTAAATATAAGTGGAAATTTCTCTTCTATTAGTAATAACGAAAATTGTCGCTAAAATAGTGCGAACGATTTTAAAAAGATAATCAAAGAGAAAATGGTCGCCTTAGCTGTCAAAATGGCCACGCGAATGTCACTGGAAACGTGCACCAGGCGATCACTGTTATTACACTAAGTATCCATTATTAATTTAGCCGCAGCACGGTAATTGTACGCGTGTAATTAAGCTCGCGTGTCGTTCGAGTGAACGCGAGCGCATAAATCGTTTTCAGCCGTGGCTCTCGCGCCTCTGAAACGCCCTCGCTCCCGACGTTTAATAAAGACAGAGAGATTTACGTTCCCCGTCGTTAAACGGTGCCAGCAGCTCGCTTTTCAATTCAGAAAACGTGCTTTTCTTCCCTCGAACGCCAGTTCAAACTCCGCACATACACCCCCTTTTCTGTAAATATATAGAATCATTTATTCCTTCGAGTATATTCAAATGATCGCGATGGACCGAGTTAAGTAGGGCCAAGTACGTCATCGTGCAAATGTAACGTGCTTTTTACACTTTTCACAACTTTCAATCCGTTTCAACGCGTAACCTGTAATTAGAAAATAAACAAGGAAGAAAAAGTATCTCTTATCATTGCTATTATCATGTTTGTAATTTTCACGGGGATAATATATATATATATATTGTATTTCTGTGCGTAAGTGTTACGTCACGGAAGAACAACTCGTCGTTATTTTTTTATTAAAAAAAGAAATTGTAGCTAAGTGTGTAAACATGGAAACGAGTAATAAAGAAAACACGAAACTTGGAGGGTATCTGTTCGACGTTATTTCCACCTTTATGAATAGTGTATCGTTGAAAAAGAAAAAGGAAGAAAGAAGAGAATTTCGATGTGTTTCGCAGTGTGTCCATTTATGAAAGAGAGTGAACGTGGATACGCTTGGACTTTTTTACGGTCCACAAAGAGATGCCATTATACCCGACTTTCGCAGCTCTCGCAGGACACGGAATCGAGAGGACTGGCCGGACCTTCGGATAAAAGTTGCTCGACGGCGAGCGCCGAAATTGGTTTATCCGATTGCGTAATTAAAGGACCCGACGCGGTGGCTCGCTCTCTTCTGTATAATCGCGTTACATCGGGACGTGTAAAAATTGTAATATCACCGAGCACACCTTCATTTCAGTGGTAGATGTACAGGGTGTCTCGGTAGTTCTTGTATTTTTAACAGTGCAAAATTAATTTATATTATTGAAAGGTGTCTTAATATTTGGGAAATTAATTCAACACGTTCCAGGACTCGGGATCCAAAGGAGATGCACGCGAAAGTAGATCGAAGTGACAAGAATTTAACACTATTTTTCTGTAATTAAATTAATTTTTTTATATTTATGTGATGTGACTCTTTAACTCCGTTTTAAAATTCTGCGAAGCCTTCTGTTCTTCCTGTGGTGCAGAATCGAGTAGGGAACGAAAGGGGATCCAATTTTTTATCTTGTAAAGATCGTCTTTTCTTGGGACATTATTTTTTTTATAATTAAAGATCGTGATGTGACTCTTTAATTCCGTTTTAAAATTCTGTCAAACCTTCTATGTTTTCTATGACATAAAATTAAGTGACAGAGATTCATTTTTTATTTCATGAAGATCGTCTCTTCTTGGGACACTAGTTTCCAATAATTTAGTGTCATTTTCTAACTTCGTTTTAAAATTCTATGAAACCTCGTACGTCTACTTGGCACAAAATCGAATATTAAGTGAAAGAGACTCATTCTTTATTTCATAGGAGATCGTCTCTTCTTGGATCACTATTTTCCAATAATTAAACATTTTAGTCCAACTCTTTACCTTCCTTTTAAAATTCTGTCAAACCTTCTGTACCTTTAGTGTCACGCAGTCGACTAAAAACTGAAAAAGATGCACAAAAAGTCGTCTTTTCTCGAAACATCCCGTCAAATTAGTGTGGATTTGGTATTATTAGTAGAATATACGTGGACATTCTGGGAGTCGGTATGATCTATGGCTGACGCTCGAAACGACTTGAAATTGGCGAAGCGGGCAGTGTCTTAGTTGGAATGGGTAGAGCAGCGTGGTTGATGAGAATAAGTGTATTCCCTTTAACGTATCCTTATCTTCGTTGTGCAACTGTTCTTATCAAATACATTCGTGTTAAAAATCTTCAACCACGTGTTATTTACCCGCAATTAGCAAATCCCTAAAAATCTCCCCCAAAAACCCCCCTTTCCCCGCGTATTCTCTCCACAAAAATTCGCGAAAATTTCACGAAGAAGGTGTATCCGTGCGACAGAGGTGTTGGTTTGTAAGATTAAAGATGCTGTCCTTTCGTTGTAACTTTCTTACGAATCGAGCGTGTGTGTAGGACGACAGCTTTCACGACGGCGCGGCCGCAACAGGAGACGTTATTGTTCTTACGGGACAGCCGACCGGGCATAATTACACAAAGGTGGTCTGTCCAGAAACTGGTTCACCCACTTGCGTAACGCGAAGATGCGGAAACCGGCAGAGTTTGAAAGACCGGCAGCCCCACGATTGCGTCACGTCGAACGTGCCCCGATGCTTTTATTCGATCCGACTTTCGTACGTGGGTCCGATCTTATCTGATCCCTGTTTCTCGATGCGTCTCGAGTATTACCATCGCGATGACATTTCAGACATTTCGGAGAGAAATCGTTCGACGTTAAGGACGTTAAAAACGAAGAAGAAGAAAAAAGAATGCGTTGCGTACGAGAATTATAATCGAGTGGAGGATGAAGAAGTTCGATCGGATAGACAAAGAGAATTTCACTGTTGCAGGTAGGCGCAACGAAATCGAACGAAAGGAAGAATGATGAAAAGTTGATTTCCATACGTCTATAATTCATCCACGAGTAAACGAGCCGCAGAAATTCGCTAGATTTCTCCTAGGAACACGCAACACGGCGGAGAAAATTTGTTGTAAGATTGAACTTCCTTAAAGAAGAACGTCTCTATCATAATTTGATATCAGACGTATATATGTACAGTGGATAATCTGATCTTGCTGAAATTAGCTAGGTGGATATACGTATTTCGTTTGATCTAACACGATTACTTGCGTAACCGGCATGAACTTCCTAATTAACGGACATTAATTCAATAATGCCTGTAGAATTTTTACCTTCGATCAAGTTAATTAACAAGTGATCGTATCGATCTCGATGATCGCTAGGAATAAATTGAAATCGTGGTGTAACCGAGTATAACTGCTCGCCGTTTCTCTGCAACGGTGAACTTCGATAAAACTGAGAGAGAGAGAGAGAAAAAGGAATAAAAGTGTGGGATTAGAGAGAGAGAAGCAGAGAGTCGGAGAGTGAGAGAATCAGAAAGAGAGAATCAAAAAGTGAAGAAAATCAGAAAGAGAGAGAGAGAGAGAGAGAATCAAAAAGAAAGATAGTCAGAAAGTAAAAAAAGTCAGAAAGAGAGAGAAAGAAAGTCAGAGAATTAGAAAGAGTGAGAGTCGAAGAGTGAAGAAAATCAGAAAGAGAGAGAGAATCAGAATGAAAGACAGTCGGAAAGTGAGAAAAAATCAGAAAGAGAGAGAGAGAGAGAGAGAGAGAATCAAAAAGAAAGATAGTCAGAAAGAAAAAAAAGACAGAAAGAGAGAGAAAGAAAGTCAGAGAATTAGAAAGAGTGAGAGTCGAAGAGTGAAGAAAATCAGAAAGAGAGAGAGAATCAGAATGAAAGACAGTCGGAAAGTGAGAAAAAATCAGAAAGAGAGAGAGAGAGAGAGAGAGAGAATCAAAAAGAAAGATAGTCAGAAAGAAAAAAAAGACAGAAAGAGAGAGAAAGAAAGTCAGAGAATTAGAAAGAGTGAGAGTCGAAGAGTGAAGAAAATCAGAAAGAGAGAGAGAATCAGAATGAAAGACAGTCGGAAAGTGAGAAAAAATCAGAAAGAGAGAGAGAGAGAGAGAGAGAGAATCAAAAAGAAAGATAGTCAGAAAGAAAAAAAAGACAGAAAGAGAGAGAAAGAAAGTCAGAGAATTAGAAAGAGTGAGAGTCGAAGAGTGAAGAAAATCAGAAAGAGAGAGAGAATCAGAATGAAAGACAGTCGGAAAGTGAGAAAAAATCAGAAAGAGAGAGAGAGAGAGAGAGAGAGAATCAAAAAGAAAGATAGTCAGAAAGAAAAAAAAGACAGAAAGAGAGAGAAAGAAAGTCAGAGAATTAGAAAGAGTGAGAGTCGAAGAGTGAAGAAAATCAGAAAGAGAGAGAGAATCAGAATGAAAGACAGTCGGAAAGTGAGAAAAAATCAGAAAGAGAGAGAGAGAGAGAGAGAGAGAATCAAAAAGAAAGATAGTCAGAAAGAAAAAAAAGACAGAAAGAGAGAGAAAGAAAGTCAGAGAATTAGAAAGAGTGAGAGTCGAAGAGTGAAGAAAATCAGAAAGAGAGAGAGAATCAGAATGAAAGACAGTCGGAAAGTGAGAAAAAATCAGAAAGAGAGAGAGAGAGAGAGAGAGAGAATCAAAAAGAAAGATAGTCAGAAAGAAAAAAAAGACAGAAAGAGAGAGAAAGAAAGTCAGAGAATTAGAAAGAGTGAGAGTCGAAGAGTGAAGAAAATCAGAAAGAGAGAGAGAATCAGAATGAAAGACAGTCGGAAAGTGAGAAAAAATCAGAAAGAGAGAGAGAGAGAGAGAGAGAGAATCAAAAAGAAAGATAGTCAGAAAGAAAAAAAAGACAGAAAGAGAGAGAAAGAAAGTCAGAGAATTAGAAAGAGTGAGAGTCGAAGAGTGAAGAAAATCAGAAAGAGAGAGAGAATCAGAATGAAAGACAGTCGGAAAGTGAGAAAAAATCAGAAAGAGAGAGAGAGAGAGAGAGAGAGAATCAAAAAGAAAGATAGTCAGAAAGAAAAAAAAGACAGAAAGAGAGAGAAAGAAAGTCAGAGAATTAGAAAGAGTGAGAGTCGAAGAGTGAAGAAAATCAGAAAGAGAGAGAGAATCAGAATGAAAGACAGTCGGAAAGTGAGAAAAAATCAGAAAGAGAGAGAGAGAGAGAGAGAGAGAATCAAAAAGAAAGATAGTCAGAAAGAAAAAAAAGACAGAAAGAGAGAGAAAGAAAGTCAGAGAATTAGAAAGAGTGAGAGTCGAAGAGTGAAGAAAATCAGAAAGAGAGAGAGAATCAGAATGAAAGACAGTCGGAAAGTGAGAAAAAATCAGAAAGAGAGAGAGAGAGAGAGAGAGAGAATCAAAAAGAAAGATAGTCAGAAAGAAAAAAAAGACAGAAAGAGAGAGAAAGAAAGTCAGAGAATTAGAAAGAGTGAGAGTCGAAGAGTGAAGAAAATCAGAAAGAGAGAGAGAATCAGAATGAAAGACAGTCGGAAAGTGAGAAAAAATCAGAAAGAGAGAGAGAGAGAGAGAGAGAGAATCAAAAAGAAAGATAGTCAGAAAGAAAAAAAAGACAGAAAGAGAGAGAAAGAAAGTCAGAGAATTAGAAAGAGTGAGAGTCGAAGAGTGAAGAAAATCAGAAAGAGAGAGAGAATCAGAATGAAAGACAGTCGGAAAGTGAGAAAAAATCAGAAAGAGAGAGAGAGAGAGAGAGAGAGAATCAAAAAGAAAGATAGTCAGAAAGAAAAAAAAGACAGAAAGAGAGAGAAAGAAAGTCAGAGAATTAGAAAGAGTGAGAGTCGAAGAGTGAAGAAAATCAGAAAGAGAGAGAGAATCAGAATGAAAGACAGTCGGAAAGTGAGAAAAAATCAGAAAGAGAGAGAGAGAGAGAGAGAGAGAATCAAAAAGAAAGATAGTCAGAAAGAAAAAAAAGACAGAAAGAGAGAGAAAGAAAGTCAGAGAATTAGAAAGAGTGAGAGTCGAAGAGTGAAGAAAATCAGAAAGAGAGAGAGAATCAGAATGAAAGACAGTCGGAAAGTGAGAAAAAATCAGAAAGAGAGAGAGAGAGAGAGAGAGAGAATCAAAAAGAAAGATAGTCAGAAAGAAAAAAAAGACAGAAAGAGAGAGAAAGAAAGTCAGAGAATTAGAAAGAGTGAGAGTCGAAGAGTGAAGAAAATCAGAAAGAGAGAGAGAATCAGAATGAAAGACAGTCGGAAAGTGAGAAAAAATCAGAAAGAGAGAGAGAGAGAGAGAGAGAGAATCAAAAAGAAAGATAGTCAGAAAGAAAAAAAAGACAGAAAGAGAGAGAAAGAAAGTCAGAGAATTAGAAAGAGTGAGAGTCGAAGAGTGAAGAAAATCAGAAAGAGAGAGAGAATCAGAATGAAAGACAGTCGGAAAGTGAGAAAAAATCAGAAAGAGAGAGAGAGAGAGAGAGAGAGAATCAAAAAGAAAGATAGTCAGAAAGAAAAAAAAGACAGAAAGAGAGAGAAAGAAAGTCAGAGAATTAGAAAGAGTGAGAGTCGAAGAGTGAAGAAAATCAGAAAGAGAGAGAGAATCAGAATGAAAGACAGTCGGAAAGTGAGAAAAAATCAGAAAGAGAGAGAGAGAGAGAGAGAGAGAATCAAAAAGAAAGATAGTCAGAAAGAAAAAAAAGACAGAAAGAGAGAGAAAGAAAGTCAGAGAATTAGAAAGAGTGAGAGTCGAAGAGTGAAGAAAATCAGAAAGAGAGAGAGAATCAGAATGAAAGACAGTCGGAAAGTGAGAAAAAATCAGAAAGAGAGAGAGAGAGAGAGAGAGAGAATCAAAAAGAAAGATAGTCAGAAAGAAAAAAAAGACAGAAAGAGAGAGAAAGAAAGTCAGAGAATTAGAAAGAGTGAGAGTCGAAGAGTGAAGAAAATCAGAAAGAGAGAGAGAATCAGAATGAAAGACAGTCGGAAAGTGAGAAAAAATCAGAAAGAGAGAGAGAGAGAGAGAGAGAGAATCAAAAAGAAAGATAGTCAGAAAGAAAAAAAAGACAGAAAGAGAGAGAAAGAAAGTCAGAGAATTAGAAAGAGTGAGAGTCGAAGAGTGAAGAAAATCAGAAAGAGAGAGAGAATCAGAATGAAAGACAGTCGGAAAGTGAGAAAAAATCAGAAAGAGAGAGAGAGAGAGAGAGAGAGAATCAAAAAGAAAGATAGTCAGAAAGAAAAAAAAGACAGAAAGAGAGAGAAAGAAAGTCAGAGAATTAGAAAGAGTGAGAGTCGAAGAGTGAAGAAAATCAGAAAGAGAGAGAGAATCAGAATGAAAGACAGTCGGAAAGTGAGAAAAAATCAGAAAGAGAGAGAGAGAGAGAGAGAGAGAATCAAAAAGAAAGATAGTCAGAAAGAAAAAAAAGACAGAAAGAGAGAGAAAGAAAGTCAGAGAATTAGAAAGAGTGAGAGTCGAAGAGTGAAGAAAATCAGAAAGAGAGAGAGAATCAGAATGAAAGACAGTCGGAAAGTGAGAAAAAATCAGAAAGAGAGAGAGAGAGAGAGAGAGAGAATCAAAAAGAAAGATAGTCAGAAAGAAAAAAAAGACAGAAAGAGAGAGAAAGAAAGTCAGAGAATTAGAAAGAGTGAGAGTCGAAGAGTGAAGAAAATCAGAAAGAGAGAGAGAATCAGAATGAAAGACAGTCGGAAAGTGAGAAAAAATCAGAAAGAGAGAGAGAGAGAGAGAGAGAGAATCAAAAAGAAAGATAGTCAGAAAGAAAAAAAAGACAGAAAGAGAGAGAAAGAAAGTCAGAGAATTAGAAAGAGTGAGAGTCGAAGAGTGAAGAAAATCAGAAAGAGAGAGAGAATCAGAATGAAAGACAGTCGGAAAGTGAGAAAAAATCAGAAAGAGAGAGAGAGAGAGAGAGAGAGAATCAAAAAGAAAGATAGTCAGAAAGAAAAAAAAGACAGAAAGAGAGAGAAAGAAAGTCAGAGAATTAGAAAGAGTGAGAGTCGAAGAGTGAAGAAAATCAGAAAGAGAGAGAGAATCAGAATGAAAGACAGTCGGAAAGTGAGAAAAAATCAGAAAGAGAGAGAGAGAGAGAGAGAGAGAATCAAAAAGAAAGATAGTCAGAAAGAAAAAAAAGACAGAAAGAGAGAGAAAGAAAGTCAGAGAATTAGAAAGAGTGAGAGTCGAAGAGTGAAGAAAATCAGAAAGAGAGAGAGAATCAGAATGAAAGACAGTCGGAAAGTGAGAAAAAATCAGAAAGAGAGAGAGAGAGAGAGAGAGAGAATCAAAAAGAAAGATAGTCAGAAAGAAAAAAAAGACAGAAAGAGAGAGAAAGAAAGTCAGAGAATTAGAAAGAGTGAGAGTCGAAGAGTGAAGAAAATCAGAAAGAGAGAGAGAATCAGAATGAAAGACAGTCGGAAAGTGAGAAAAAATCAGAAAGAGAGAGAGAGAGAGAGAGAGAGAATCAAAAAGAAAGATAGTCAGAAAGTAAAAAAAGTCAGAAAGAGAGAGAAAGAAAGTCAGAGAATCAGAAAGAGTGAGAGTCGAAGAGTGAAGAAAATCAGAAAGAGGGAGAGAATCAGAATGAAAGATAGTCAGAAAGTGAGAAAAAATCAGAAAGAGAGAGAAAGAAAGTCAGAGAATCAGAAAGAGTGAGAGTCAAAGAGTGAAGAAAATCAGAAAGAGAGAGAGAATCAGAATGAAAGACAGTCGGAAAATGAGAAAAAATCAGAAAGAGAGAGAGAGAGAGAGAGAATCAAAAAGAAAGATAGTCAGAAAGTAAAAAAAGTCAGAAAGAGAGAGAAAGAAAGTCAGAGAGTTAAAGAGTGAGAAAGAGAGAGAGGAGAGAAGTCACGCCTCGGTCGTCAATCTCGATTCCAGGTCGGTTTTCGTGGCCTCGGGCCATGACACACGGGGTTAAGAGGTGATTTTTCTAAGGAGAAGAGAGGTGAGGTAAGAAGAGAGGCTTGATCCGGGAACCGATCGGATCGACGCCCCTTTCGCTTTCGATTTCCTCGCTCGAGTGTCTTGTTGGCCGAAAACTGGTCCGTCCGGTTGCGTAATCGGAAGACCGGGAAGTCCTGTCTTTCCGCGAAACGTCTGCACAATGACTCGACGAATGCCTTCTCTGTCGTCCACTTTCACCGTCCTCTCTACACGCGTATACCGTACGCATCCAGTTCTGAAATTCGTTCGAGAAAAGACCACGGAAATTCATTCCGGTACGTGTGCTCCGATTTCCTCCACTTTTTTTTTTTCTACCTAGAGATCACTTTCTATATCCTGCGAATATTCCATTATTTATATTTCCCTCTTTCTTATAGAATAGGGAAGAATTTTTATCGAGATCAGACTTTTCTTCAAAAACAATTTATCATAGAAGAGCATTTTTTTTCAAGTCAGAAATTTCGAAACGCCTCAATTCTATATACTTCTTTTTGTGGAATATCAAAGAGAATTTTTCTCGAGAAGTCCGTCATAGAACAGAATCACTTTCGATGCCAGAAATTTTGAAACGCCCTAATTTACAATCGACGAGGATCGCTTTCTCCGTTACGTAAATCTTCAACTAAGAAGGTGAATTCTTTTTCAAGACCACGAACTCAATTTCTCAATGACACAGATTACTTTACCGATGATGCGAATCTCTCTCTCTCTCTCTCTCGATAGAAGTGGCACGACAGTAGCAGAGAAGAAGAGTGGACTTTTCTCAAGGCCACAGATTTCTACGGTTTCAAGGTCGGACTTTCGTTCACCATCCAGCTGTATTCCCAATGATAATTTCGTTTAATCAAATCTGAACTTTGCGTCGCGGTGGATTATCGATGAAACGGATCCCTAGGAGAAAATTTCTGTCGAGAGAAAATGAAACGAGTTGTGGTGAACCTCTGTGGCTAATATCTAGGTAGACTATAATGAGAGTAATTACTATTAGAGGTAGAACAATGGCTTGGTTGCACAATCCTAGGTAGAAAACCGGCGTACAATGTCACTTGGATTGTGCAACTAACTTAATTTCCCTCGATCGCTCGCCCTTTTTATTCCCTTAATTTTCCATCGATCAACTGCTCCTTATAAATACTAGCGGCCGTAGCCGTGCATGTCTGCCGGTTCCCGTTCGATCACCGAAGTCAAGATGCACTGGGCGGCGTTCCGTAAGAAGGATGGGTGACCGCTCCATATCCGTCTCTGAAAAAGCCGTGCTGCTGGTTTTATTGGGCTGAAATTTCACACAGACGTTAGTTCCATCCTTACTAACGTCTAGAAATTGTAAAAGTCCAACAGCAAAAATCTTTACCGCCAAGTTGGGGTTGTTTAAACATGGTCGGGCGTCCTCGCTCATTCTCCGGCTTGTTCTTCGGTTGGTGGTTTCGATGGAAAGTAGAAACCTGATCTGATAGAGGTATAAGCTAATAAGCCGAGGCACCCTGAGTCCTTCTAAGGACGACCCACACTAGTTGCTCCTTATAAATCTCGTTTAAATTCACCAACGGAATCGTAGCTCTGATACAATTCTTCTTGCAAGCAACGAATTCTCCGTTCGAAAGTATCGAGAGAGATACAATGACTTCCGCTAATATTCGGACACTCTTTGGAACGGTATAATTTTTTTTAAATTGCACCTAACGACTTGAGATTCTTTTTTCTGAGGAGTTGGAAGGATTGGTATAATAGATGACGTGTGGAAAAAATTTGGAAAAATTGCAATTTGTAGAAATCGTGAAGAAACTTGTAAAGGACACAACTTTTTTATCTGAGCTTGCAATGAAAATTTAAAAAATACGTTTTGTAGATCTATGTCGATTATATGTGCGCTGAAAATTTCATCGAAATAGATTAACGTTGCTACGAGTTACAAACGGTTAAGGATTGTGAAAATCGCACTATTTCTGTAATAAATCTGAAGATTCTTCCATCTTTCGGTGCCTGTCGCTTCTTTCTTCGATTTCGATGAAATTTTCAGCATTTGTACAATTGACATAGATCTACGAAACGTATATTTCAAATTTTCGTTACAAGCTCAGATAAAAAAGTTGTAAAAAGCAACCTTCACAATTTTCTTCACAATTTCCACAAACTGCAATTTTTCCAAATTCCTTCCACACGTCATCTAGTACACTAATCCTTCTGGAAAAAATATACTAAATGCGAAATATACAAAAATACAACAAACTTCTCAAAAAACGAAAAACTCAAATCATTAGGTTCAATTTAAAAAAAGTTTTACTGTCCCATAGAGTAAGAGTCGCTCTAAGTGTATCATACTTCTCGTACGAGAAAGAAAGTGCGCGAAACATCCAGCTTAGATCTCATGAATGAGCGAGCGTCGATGAAAGTTGCGCAATCGAGCAGCCACGAGAGATAGTTTTTATCTGAATAGAAAACAAAAAATTCGTAGGAGAAAAATAGAAGAACGAAGCGTTGCATAATGTAGCTTTCGACTTTGAATGTTTGATCGAACGACGATCGAACGTGTGGATCGTGTCTCGTTATCGAACGAAAGGATCTTTAAAGTACGCACGACATAGAGGAAAAGAAAAATGGCAGAGGAAAGCGAGGGAATTAGGTATGCACAGCAGGTAACGCGCTGTTTTATGAAGCGGAAGTGAAGGATTCGGCGGTCGGAAGAACGCGTCGAAATTCCGCTTTCGACGCGAGAGATTTCGGTCAGAACGTTGCGAACCTTCGTGCAAATCTCGTGGAAATGAGGGGAAGGAAATGTCGAGGCAATTACGAGACGTGTTTTACGATGGGAAAAAAGAGCATCGGTTTACGATGGAACTGCCTTGAAATTCTGGGCTGACAACGAGTGTTTGGAATTGATCTTTTCTTTTTAAGGCGGGGAGAGTGTTTCGAAGCATACACTACCGGCCAAAATTTAGAATCACCTCCCAATTTTCATCGGTACTGAATCTGCTACCAATTTTTCATAGACTTGATATTGATATTGCGGAGATAAATAGCAATTTATCTCATATCGATTGATTTGAACGATACAAAATTCGTTGAAGAATTCTTAAAGCTGCTGACTTTTTTCTGGGAATTTTTGTGTAACCTGCAATGCACAGTGATTCCAAATTTTGGCCGGTAGTGTAATTCTTGTAAAACGTTTCGTTAGGTTGCACCAGGTGAGTATATTTTGAAAAATAGCAAAATTTGAAATAAAAATATTGAATGAAGCATATTAAAAGTTAAAAATAATAATGTAAACCTATAAGAATGACGGATTTTAGATTTCTTACTCTAAATTACAGAATTTGTTAAGATGCTTTTGCTGTTCCAATAGGTTCTGCTAGATGAAATTGCCGTGTTTGTGGGTGGAAATAATCGATGTACTTTCAAAAATAAGAAAATTTAGAAGGAAACTATTAAATTAAGTATATTAAAAGTTAAAAATAGTGAATTTCAAAAAATGAAAATGTAAACCCATAGAAATGACGAATTTCAGATTTCTTACTTCAAATTACAGAATTTATTAAGACTCTTTTGCTGTTTTATTAGGTCGTACTAGATGAAATTGCTATTTTTTGTGGATCGGAATTATAAGAATGTACCTATTTTCAAAAATAATAAAATATTAAATTAAATTAACTAAAAATTAAAAATAATGCAAACCCATAAAAATGACGGATTTCAGACTTCTTACTTCGAATTACAGAATTTATTAAGACGCTTTTGCTGTTTTATTAGGTTGTACTAGATGAAATTACCATTCTTTGTAGGTCGAAATTATAACAATATACCTATTTTAAAATTAGTAGATTAAAAATTAAAAATACTCCAAACCCGTAAGAAAGACGAATTTGAGGTTTCCTACTTCAAATTACACAAACTATTAAGGTACTCTTGTTCCACGAAGTCTCTACGTAATGTCCTCAGAAATTTTACTAAAATCACTGAAAATTCTCGTAGGGACAATATTAGACACTCTCAAAACCCTCACAGACGTGTCCATAGTTAGCCCCCAAAGTGTATATCACCTCGCCACTTAATAAAAATTCACGTTATTAAATTATGATTTGGGGTGAAATTCGCATGGAATAAAAGGGTATCCAAATTATGCAGTGCCTGACCACCTAACCCCTTAACCTCTTTACACCCAACTTTCTAAACTCACAAAGAAGCACATCTAATTTCTCATACAATTACATTTCACTCCATCACAAATGCTATAATTTCCAAAAAATCTTTCTACCCCAAAAATTGCAATTTCCAAAAAACACAAAGTTACCCATATGTGTGTCAATGTCTCCAAAGAGGATTAATCAAAATCCAAGACGTCGAATTACAATTTCAGGTCAAATGCACCGGGTGACCGTTGAAGAAAAAGGGTGTCGAATTTATGCAACGCCTCGTCCGCTTTCTATTCTCCCGTGTCCAAACCTCGCGGGGCCTGTGACAGAGCTGGGGACATTAATTGAACGTTTCCCGGGGCCCGATGTTCATGTGGACGACGGTAAACAACGGCAACGTGCATTAGCGCAACTCGTTATGCAATGGTTCTTTCCCCCCTCTAAAACCTCCACGTTCCGTTGATTCGTAGCTCATAATCGTACGATCCGGTCGGGATTACAAGTGGATTGCGTAATTTTGGGGAAGAAAAAAAAAAGAGAGAGAGAAAAAATAGTACGAGCCACGCGACAACTTGTGACACAGTTTCGACTCTCTCTCTCTCTCTATGGCAATTACGAATTCCCTTCCTTGTGTTATAATACTACAGACGTAGGCTATCGACGTGTAGCCAAAAGAGCTCTGTTCATCCCCCTTCTTCCTTGTTTTCGAAGAGAAATGCTAGAAATGTCGCGTCGCGACGTTCCTTTGATACGTAACACACGAACGAAATCAACCTGGACGTAAGCAATTTTCGTGATAGCTCCGAGGAATTTCCTAACAATGTGTGTTATTTCGTTGGAATCACGATTCCTCGCGATTGAGAAGTTTCCTATTTGTTAAGCGAAATAGAAGTGCTCGCATGTCGTCGCGAAGTAAGGTTTCATTGAGGATTCGAAGTTTGGGATTAAATGATCGGTAAAATTTCCACCATTTTCAGAGCCATTTTTTTTTTGGAGAGTGTGCACGGGAAATAGTGAAAATATTTTGGGCAATCTTCGATCTTCTCGCGTAATTCTTGAAATAAGTTTTATTAAAAATTGAAAGTTTGGGAGTGAAATGACCAGCGCTGTTTCCACCACTTCCAGAGCAATTTTTTGGAGGGCAAGCACAGTCTTAAGTGAGAAAATAGTGAAAATATTTCAGGCAATCTTCGACCTTCTCACGCAAATCCTGAAATAAGGTTTCATTCAAAATTGAGAATTTGGAATTAAAATGACCAGCGCAATTTCCAGAGCCATTTTTTGGAGAGCACACAGAGTATTAAATGAGAAAATAGTAAAAATATTTTAGACAATCTTCGATCTTCTCGCGCAGATCCTGAAATGAGGTTTGACTAAAAATTGAAAATTTGGAATTAAAATGAC
>NW_017100369.1:152316-178358 GCF_001263275.1 Habropoda laboriosa
CTTTTGAAGAACACGCCTAGCATGAAATAAGAATAAAAGTAAAAGTATCGCAGACAACGTTGGATCTTCTAAATTAACAATCAACGACCACGATCTTCGCCAGTTTGTTACCCAATTAACGCCATAGGAAGAAACAAACAGGATCTCACACCTGCAGTAGCCTATTCCGCTTATCCATCGGACAAAACAATTTCCCAGGGACCTGTGTTCGCCTTTTCCACGCCAGAAACAGGATAGGGAAACAGCGCGCTAATGTTGCGCGACGTTATTAGCTTCTGCAAGCAACGGCCACTTATTCACGGTCTATTGTTCTCTGCGGCAGAGAGGTTGGTTATGCCGGCTAAGCGTTAATCGATACGCCAACCGATGGTCGTACACGTTTCTGCTAAAAGGGAACGCCAAACAGTCTGAGAAAATCGTTGGAACGCGGAGCCTTGTAAAAATGATCAGGATCACGCGAGTAGGCCGATTACTATGACCGACACTGTCGATGTTCAATGCCTCTAACGTTCACGTTTCAACGTTGCCCCGAATAACCTAGTATTTACTGCTAAAACGTCGTTAAAACCAGTTCCAGGTACGTATTTCAATCTGCCGTATCTCACGTTCTTGCATAAATTTTCTCGGCTGTAATAAGCTAGCGAAAATGAGGATATTAAAGCTGGAGGAAAAATGGAACGAGCCTTTTTAAGTTTTCAATAGAAAAACGAAAGAAAATTTGATTATCGAAAAGCAATAGCAATTACTCAAAAATGTTCTCGGAAGTCGGTGAGACGTTCGTTTGATTATAAATCCGAGGAGAGGATCGTGGCGTGGAGCAATTTGAAAGTTGCAGACTCCAGCGAAGCTAGAGCCTCGGGTACGATCGACTTTGTCTCCATAAAATCAGATCCAAACTACTTAAGTGTAAAAGGTTAGCAGAGAAAAAGGTACCTAGAAAGATGAGAGAAGACTTGCCAGCCACCAAATACTGTTGTTTATCAACGTTGAATCTTGCAGAGGGCAGCTAAATCACCGTTGCCTCTGTTCGAACTGTAGCCTCTTGTCCCAGTTACTTAGACGCCGACAAATCGTGGCAATTAGGCTACCTTCGAGACGAGTCTCTCATTAATCGACATTGCCAATAATGAATTAACGGAGCCTTCTATTTCCATCGATAACTAAACATCCGATTCTCGGGATGTTTCGAAACGACATCGATCATTTGTCATATATATTATTTAAACAAATGGACTTTTCTCGAATCTGTTTGCACAGTGAAATTCGTCGTTAAAAAATACAAAATTGATCAATTTACAGCATTTTTCTATCTCTAATAGTTCTCGAGATATTAGAGGAAATATGTCTACTACCCCCTTTCGCTCTCAACTTTGAGGACGACTTTCGACCCTTCAGTATGGACGATTTCGAGTAAAAAAAAATACGTGTCGAATGTTTTTTCGTGTACTACCACATGTCAAAGTTTCGTTAATATCGGCAGTTTCCTTGTAAACAAGAAGTAATATCGAGTTTCGAAGTCTTGAAGACGTATGGGGTGTCATATATCAAAGAGCTCGTTACATATAGGAGGAATGTTTCATGGATGTAAATCGTTTTGAAATCGACTGACGAACGTGGAATGTTTCGTGGAAAGGTAGCACGGACTGATGTAATTACTCGAGATGTCATTATACTTTCAGTGGGTCAGTGTAAACTGGAAATACCTCTTCGTAATCACGGTTGAATTTCAGCCGTTTTCACGAGTGTGTACACCTGGCGGGCGCATGATTTCATACGGATGGAGATGCATATTAATCGTCGCGGTAAAAGGCGGTGTCGTGGTCCAGTGCCGGTCGTTAAACGCATTTACATTAATTAGCTCGTTACGTCGACGCTGCTAAACCACCGGATATTCAATGAGGATTATTTTTAGAAATGTGTGAAAGTGATCGCTCGGTGCATCCGATGTGTCGTTTACATATGCGTTAAAGGTGAGCGAATATTTTTGTATGGTTACTTTATAGCGTATGAAAGATTGTGAATAAAATAAGTGAACCTTAGACGAAGCAAAAATTATATTCACGTTGAACTTCTGTTTTTCGAATTAAGTCTTTGACAGTGTCTTATTGAGAAAAGAGGTTATCGAGACCTCACAAGTCGATTTTGACGAAATTTACGAGGCGTGTGGTTCTCGAAGTTGAAGATTGAGGACATTGGTTCACTAGCAAAGGGGTTATCGAATTCTCCTAAGTGGATTTTATGAAATTTATAAGGCGTGTGGCCGTGAAGTTGAAGATTGAGGACACTGTTTCATTAAGAAAGGGGTTATCGAGTCCTCAGTGTCGATTTTATGAAATTTCTAAAGGGTACAGTCCTCAAAGTTCAAGATTGAAAACATACTTTTCAAATATCTGAGGAACTTTCACTTTAACAAAGGGGTTGTCAAATCTTCTTAAGTCGATTTTGAAGAAATTTTGAGGAGGGCCTCAAATGTTTAGAATAATTAAAATAAAATGAATATCGTCAACTAAAAATTTCTAAAATCATACCTAACTAGTCATTACTTTGAATTAAAAAAAAAATAATAATAATGTAGTATCGGGGCCTCCATACATAAATACGGAACCAACGATGGAAAATAAAGAGGGCGTTGTGGCGTAGTGCGCAAAGGCTTGGCTTGCCAACCTGGAGGTCGTGGGTTCGATTCTCGTTGGATCCCCGAAAATTTTTTCTCGGTTTCTACAATGTTAAAGCAAAGGCACAGCTCACAAACTGCACAAAAGGTGGAGAAATAAATAAATAACAAAAAAAAAAGCATGATATATTACTATGCTTAGAATAATGAAAATTTTCTTCTGGCTCCCTGAGCAAAACATGTAAATATGGCAGTCAAACATGTTAACGACAGAATTTCGTCTTCAACAACAACAGCATCTCGAAAAAAATGAGCCAAACGTCGGGGAATTTCATAACAAGTCGGAGAGAAGAGCACCCTGTGCACGTGGTAATAAAGTCGGTGTACATAAAGAGAAGTCAATATTGTACATCAAAGGGAGAGCTTTTTCGACGACAACGCCCGAAGGGCTGTGTCCCATTTGCTCTCCCCGCGATCACTAATTACTCCATTTCATCGGATGTTGTTCGTCACGAGATTAAACGACCGATGCTACGGGGCCCATCTCCGTTCGCGCGTGTGTGTTTGCCTGTGTGTCGGTCTGAACAAGAGGGAACGCGTTGAATTGCCCTTCCAATCATCCCATTACACACGACCACGCTTAGACACGAACAAAACCAGTCCACGAAACCTCTCCTCTTCTTTGCTCGCTTATACCGAGTATTTGTTTCTTTGGAAGACACCTTATCTACTGTCATCGCGGTTGTCGTTGCGCAAAAGCAGCGAGAATTTCGCGAATTCGTGGTACGTGGCTAGGGCCAACTTGGAAACGATTCCGTGTAATCGTGATTCGAGAACGACTGAACGCGATGAAAGCAGCTGAGATCTGATGGAGGGTTTCAATTGCTCCGAGGAACGAGCGTACCTCTTAATTATAGTTTTCTTGCTGGAAAGGATTGGTTTGCTTGACCGATGGAGTAATTTGTGGAGTCGTTTGAGCTAATCGAATCTTCCAGAAAAATTTGAAGAATTCTACGTGTTATGATGGTGTGATAAAAACAATTTCACGATCTCTCGATGCTTTCAATTGAATTAAGGGGCAGATACACGTTGAGATCTGTATGGATACGTGATTGTCTTAATAACCATGTACAGGGTGATGCGAAAAAGTGTTCAGAACTTAGGATAGATAGGATTCATCAAATGGAAGAGAAAAGTCTTGATAAACGTGAGCCGAAAATTCCCAAAGTTATGATATCCAGGAATGTATATGTATACCGGGTGTCTAAAATCCTGGTGCAACTGGAAAAGAGGTGACTTCTCATGAAAAATTACGTGGAAAATACAGAATAAAAGTTCTCAGGCTTCATTTTCTAGAACATTATACTCTGTGAACTAAATTGTCACACATTCTTCGAAGAATATTACAATTTTTCTCACAACTAGTGCGCGCACGCCAGAAAAATCAAAGCCATTTTCCTCAAAAACGGAGCTTCACATGCAAAATCTTTATTCCACATTTTCGACTTATTTTTTGACGAAGAATCGACTGCGCCACAAACATTTCCATTACGCGCCCTTTCCCGATTATACCATAGTTGCAGAGACACCCTGTATGCATCAATGCAGATCGAAGCGTGCACGAATCCTTTCATTTTCCTCGTAACAACAGGTTAACGTCATCTACCCAAGGAATGCATCGTTTAACCTCTCGTCTCCTATTTCTCCCTGAAACCAAAGAAGCAGCATTAGAAACGTAGATATTAACGTAGGTCGTGAACTTCGTTATGCCTCGACGACGATTCGCCGGACAGTGTCAATGTCTCTCTGGACAGGATATCCTCGGTGTGCTTCAGAGGCTCGAGTGGCCGCTTGGTCGCGATCACTCGTTCTCTCTGTCTCTTGTAAAAGGGACACGAGGGCCCGGAACGAGTATTCTCTTCTCCCCCTGGGAGATCCGCTGACCCCACCTTCTTGCCCGTCGTAGTTGTCAGCCCGCCTAGGGTCGGAGTTCATTGTGCCACAAGTGCATTCCGAGTGCCGGCGACGCCAATTGCTCGTTACGAACGTGTAGCCAGTTGTGAATCGGTCTGTGAAAGCGGCTACAGGACCACCCTGAACACCTACTCGCTCGTTTACTGGATCGTACCACGGTAGATTTCGTCGTACCGAGTGTGTTTCTAGAAGATCGATCTGTCCAGGCTTATGAAATGTGTGTCCTTTGGAGATCGATCCGCGGGGCTTCTGAGAGTGTTGAAATGTCGTCTCTTCGAGATTGATCCGCGAGGCTTCTGAGAGTGTGAAATGTATCGTTCCTTTGCGAATTTGCGGTGGTAACAATTTCGAAAATTTTAAATGGTGACGATTTGGAAAATTTTGAATGGCGACGATATGGAAAATTTGCAATGGAAGAGATTTCGGAAATTTGCAATGCTAACGATTTGGAAAATTTGCAATGGAAATAATTTCGAAAATTTTCAATGGCAGAGATGTTCAAAAACTTCCAAGGATACTGTTTACACTCGGAGGCCTCTCAGAGCGAACATTCAAAGACGCTCATACGTGTGTGTCGGTGCGCGAAAAAGTTGCTACAGTTAGAAAATTGTGACGTGACTGTGACACGGTACGTCTCGAAGAAAGGGCGACAGACGAGCGGTATAATTGAATTTCTTCTTCAGAAAGAATTGCCCTGACCACTTAAAAGATTAAGAAGTCTCCTTTGTCGTTGATTCCCCGTTAAATCGAGTTAATCACACGCGGCGGCAGGTTCTCGGAAGTGTAACAAAGACAATTTTCCACGGCGAAACTTCACTTCGGTACACCCTGTGAGAGCTTTTCCAATTAATCCATTCGTTCTGACGTTGCCCCGACTCGACCACGTGGGACTTTAATTAAGCCTCGATGAAAATTCCTCACGCTCCGTGAGGACGTCCGTTACGTCAGCAATTTTTCACCACGCTCTTGACTCCCACGTGTGATTAATTTCACAGATCCTAGTCTCTCTGTGTGTCTGTCCTTTTGCCCCGACCTGTATGAGGAAACCGTGTCACGACGACGGCTAATTATGCAGGATCGCGGGGAATTCTTTGAAGGCCCGCTCGAAATCACGCGCAGAGAAGAGGGAGGGACCCGAGCAGTTGCTCCCAGAGCTTGTTAATTGCGGATTCCTCGGTGAAAATTAGCCTAGAGTGAACAGTTTCCAGCGCAACAATTATTACTTTCCCATCGAGCGTGCAAACACGTGAGAACGATTTTCTTGCTAATCGACCATTCGATTTGCCCGTTTTTCTACCCTCGTAATCTGTGCACAGAAACCGCAATAGCGACGTTAAATCTTACCTCTTTGCTGCCGATCTCCGGGATATTCCTGCGTTTTTATCTAAACGCTCTGTGGGCCTTTCGTCTACAGAAACTGGGGGGAAAACGTAACAATACGCACACAGACTGAACGAACACGTTTGAATAAAATTTATACGCTTTTTAGATAATACAGTAGACTCCAGTGTAACGCGGTTAACCCTTTGAACTCCAAATCTGTTTTTTAAATTTTCTTTTCAATAACTCCCTACTATTTTAAGAACTTTATTTGAAATGCACTTCAATAGGCATTTGGTTGGCAGGATAAAATTAATAAACAATTGTTTTTACTAATTATATTGAAAATAGTATCAAGGGTCATATTGCAAAATATTGCAAAATATAATACATATTTAAACTGGCAATTTAAAAATTACTTACAAGTAGGACAGTTTTTCTTTTAAATAAGTGACATATATTCGCTGTTGGGTTAAAAAAAAACATATTACTAATGTATGTAACAAATAAACAATTCAAAAAGAGTAGAAACAGTTATGAAACGGAAGAAGTCGGTAACGATGAAGAAAACAGTGCAATGCTCGACTAAAGTAGATTAAATAATCCCTGTATTTTATTATTAAAACAATAGTCGCGATACCTTTGCCGCGTTATACCAAAAAATAATTCCGTAAGGACTTGAAAAATCTTCTTTCTTCCTCCTGCGTGTGCAAGGAGGAATTACTCGATCCGGTAAAAAGTGTCCTCGAAGAAGGTTTCAAAGTTTGCATCACGCCACGCCTTCTGATACACATTTCGCCAGAGGAGTCGATCACGTAACCCTTTCTCAACGTGTGCAGGCTTGAACGTGGCCATCGCACGGTGGAGACGAGACAGGGCAATTTCGCGAGTTTATAACAGGTTAAAACAGAATCGCGCAGGAATGTGCATTCTGCTGCAGGAACGCGTGTGGCTGTCGTAACGTCGATCGGCTTTCCATCGACGACGAAACGGAAAGGGGAAATGGAAAGTCGCTGAAATTAGTCATGCGCTCGATGATGACATTGTACCTATATGGACGTACTGTTACTGCACGAGGCGTATTCGGAAAACGGACGGCCGTTAACCCTGTTAACTCCTATCGTTTCTTTATCGGGGATCGAATCATTTTTAAAGGACAATTCTTGCGTTCTGATTTTCGTGTGCCATCACGATGCGATCGAACGAATTTCAGGGATTCTGTTTTTTAATCGTTAAATTGATTCCGGTGTCGATTATGCGAACGAATGTGATTCGGTGAGAAGAATCGTTTGTGTGGTTTGAGAGAGAGGGTATGTTTATTTGAAGATGTAAATTATGGTGTTTCTGTTTTTTTTTAATTGCTAAATCTACCTCTACCTATTCGCGTGTGATTTGAGAGAGATTTGAAATTCATCTTTTTTTATCGTCGTTTATGCTAATGAATGCGATTGAGTAAGAAGAAACATTTGTGTGTCGTTTAAGGAGGAGTATATATATGTGAAGGTTCTTGAAAATCATCTTTTTCTCTTAACCCGATTCTGTTTTCTTTTAATCGGCAAATTGAGCGTCGTTTATGCGAATCAATGTGTTCGAGTGAGAAGAAACATTTGTGTGACTTAAGAAAGAGAATATAGTATCTGAAGGTTCTTGAAACTCACTTTTCCTCCTTAACCTGATTTCTTTTTTCATTGATTCTGAGACTGATTGAATTTTGTTAATTTAATCACCAAGTTGACCAAATTGTCGTTTATGCGAATAAATGTGATTCGCTAATTGTAAGAAGAATAATTTGCGTGTGATTTAAGAGAGAGTATGTATACCTACAGACTCTTGAAACTCACCTTTTGTTCCTTAACCTAATTCTTCTTTCGTTGATTCTTTTTTTTTTTATCGCCAAATTGGCCAAATTGTCGTTTATGCGAATAAATGTGATTCGCTAAGAAGAATCATTTGTGCGTCACTTAAGAGAGAGCATACGCTACCGGCCAAATGTTTGTAATCACTGACAAAAATTTCGAGAAAAAAGTCAGCGACTTTGAGAATTTTTTATCGTTCGAATCAATTGATATGAGGTAAATTGATAAATGTAGAATTGAGATAAACTGCAAATCTATAAAAAATTGGCAACAGATTTAATATTGATGAAAAGTGGGAGGTGATTCCAAACTTTTAGCCGGTAGTGTATATCTGAAGATTCTTGAAACTCACCTGTTTTTCTTAACCTAATGCTTTTTTCATTAATTCTGCAACTGATTCATTCTTCTCTATTTAATCACCAAATTGACCAAATTATCGTTTATTCGAATAAATGTGATTCACTAAGAAGAATCATTTGCCTGTGATTTAAGAGAGAGTATATATACACATCCGAGCCTTCTAAGATTTCACCGCAAGGTCTCTACGTTCGTTCATCTACATTTACAAAGTCTCTCTCTCTCTCTCTTAAGAGATCCAGAGACGAATTAATTAGCTCGTTTGAATTTCTTCAAAGCCAAGGTTGCCGGGATAATCGGATAATTAGAATCTTCCTTGTTAATCTTCCGCGTTGATCTGGAATCTGAGAGTGCGAACCGAAGAACAGCCGAAGATCCTATCTTGATTTTCAGAGAGTTGGGAGCTGTTTGTGTTTAAGAGGAGGTTCATTCACAGTCGCGCGTATCGTAACTACGACAGACCAGGACGATGCATCAAAAAGAGTTGCGTAAAACGATATACGACGGATGAAACGGTTTCTCACGAGATAACCACCGATCTCTGACAGTGTGGAACGGAGGCGGCTACGAAACTATTTCTTTCCCCGTGATCTTTCTCTATGCTGTCGTGTTTGTCACGGGCAGAGTAGAGAAAAAAAATGACGGCAGATTGAATTATAAACCACATGTGGCTGTTTCGAGGTTCGTTTCACTCAGAACTCGATGGAGAGTGTCAGTCGATGACGTTAGACGCAGTGGAAAACGTGCGAGTTTATGGTGTTATCGTGGGATTGTCGAATTCGTGGTGTAATAGTACATTCGAAAGGTTTCTGTATAAATCGTGAGTTCGAGGGAGAAGAGTTTCTAAGGTCCTGAAATACAGAAAGTCTAGGACTTTTCCAGGGAATTGGTTTCACACGTAGAAAATTAATTGCTCGAATCTATCGAAGGATTTTCGACAAACAGGAAAAGAGTTTCTAAGATTCAGAAATATAGAAAATCTAATTTCGAAATTTTGCAATATTTATTCTTTAGTATTGTGAAAATCTTTCCAGTGAAAATTGCCTTTAAACGCTAAAAAATCATTACACTAATCTATCGAAGGCTTCTTTGTAAATATGAAAAGGATTTCTGAGATTCTAAAATATAGAAAATCTGAATTCGAAATTTTCCAGTGGAAATTGCCTCTAAACGCTAAAAATCAATTACACAAATCCATCGAAGGATTTTTTATAAAAGGGGAAGAGTTTCTAAGGTTCTGAAGTATAGGATATTTATTCTTCGGTACTGTGAAGACTTTTCCAGTGGAAATTGCCTTCACGCGCAGAAAATCAATTACGCAAACCTATCGAAGGTGTTTTTATGAAGAGGAAAAGGGTTTCTAAGGTTCTGAAATATAGAAAATCTAATTTCGAAATTTTCGGATATTTATTCTTCAGTACTGTGAGAACTTTTCCAGTGGAAATTGCCTCCGA
Organism: Habropoda laboriosa; assembly: GCF_001263275.1. Classification (NCBI taxonomy): domain Eukaryota; kingdom Metazoa; phylum Arthropoda; class Insecta; order Hymenoptera; family Apidae; genus Habropoda; species Habropoda laboriosa. The sequence continues at coordinate 161,892 of NW_017100369.1, forward strand.
ACGCTAATAATTAATCACGTAAATCTACCGGGTGTCTTTTTTTATATAAACATACGGTACTTAACAAAAATTTATTCTTCCGTCAGACTTTTCTTTTATTTCCGCCTGTATAGCGGCAAAGATGAAACGCGTTAATACACAAAAGTCCCAATTCGCCGGCAAACCCGAAAGTCCAGTGTCCCCAGAACTTAACGCGAACGAAGCGTTTAAACGTTTAAAGTATCTCATCAATCTTACTATTTTCACTCGAGCAGCATGTTTATTAGCCGAGCGCAGATCAGCCAATTGGAGCAACTTAACGTTTCCTGTCGCGAAGAACGTCCTTTCAAAGGGCGTCTGTCCCTCTTACGCCAAATTTATCATCGACCACGCAATTTCCGGTCGTCTCACCCGTTCCATTTCCCTCGCTCTCCACTCTTCCTAGACCAAAAAGCAAAAAAAAAAAAAAAACAAATTTTCTCTCGTGTGCGGGAATCTGTAAACCAATCTTGACGACGATATCGAAACACTTTCTCGTTGACGGTTTCGATGACCGTTTATTAGGTCGATAGAAATTGCGAACAGCGTATGCACAAGGTAGAAAAGTGTTTGGCGAAACACTTTTCTACGCGCTAACGGAGACATCGACGCGCGTAATGCCACGATGCCTCTCGTCTGTCTCTTGTTACAGACAGTAACGAGACACTCTGCATTTAGACAGCAGGCCGTTTAACCAGCCGATACACCTCACGATACGTTTCCGGCGAAACAGACATGACACACGAGACGATGGAGGCGTCGCACACGTTCGAACGACGTCGACCTACGTCCAACTCGTCTGTTGCCGGCGCATCCTTTTGAAAAGGCTAATTGAACCAGCGACTTTCACCGCGGCAACCTTCGGCAGACTTGAGTACAGACTGACTACATACAGGTACCTATTAACCCTCTGTAACCTGATTTTTCTTCGTTCGTGAACGTTTCGACGACCAAATATTACACGTCACGATGAAAAATTGCGGTTTGTAATTCGGCATTTTCACGGGAGGAGCAAAGAATCGAGCCATTCGGGAGCTAACGTGATTAATTTCGTCGAGCTATGTTTGGTAGATTTTTTTGTGCTTGAAGAATTAACCCTTTCGCCGCGGCAGATTTTAATGCTGACGGCAAATTTTTAACCACGACTGACAAAATTTGTTATTTTCGCCGCGACGTTATGAAATTCGGTTTATTAGATTAAGGTGGAAGTGCGTAAAGGATCAAATTATGTATTAAATTAAGGTAGAAGTGTACCGAAAGGCTCTAACGCCTATAGGCGCCAATAGCAACGAAAGGGTTAAGCACCAAACATGTGCTTCGATAGTAATTTTGGCTTCCGAGTGGCTCTAAGACTGTGTGTTATATCGAGGTACTGATTACTTGTGTAACAGGTATTAGGTCTACCGGAAAGTTCTGTCCGTTTTTGAATTAAAAGAGAATAATACATTTCCAATGCATTTATTAATATTTCTTGGACAATATAATTTCCATCGTTACTAATGACCTCTTCACAGCGTGATGGTAATTTGTGGATTCCATTTCTGTAGAATGACTCATCTTTGGATCTTGAGATGACATTATCGGACAGAACTTTCCGGTAGACTTAATAATTAGGTCGCTACTTCAGTTTCTGTTTTTTTTTTTAACTAAATTACTTACATCAAAATTACGTGCATGAGTTCATGATCACTCTAAATATTTTTCTTGGTTAAAAATACGAGTTTATTGGTTGCGTCCGTAGGGTTTTGTGGACGCATATATGAGTATCGTGCTGAAAGGGTTAATGCTTAATTATTGCAAATGAAATTGGCTAGTACAGTACATGATATGTTACTTTTAAGTGAGAAGGAGTTATAGAGGGTTAAGTGTGTAAATATGTTTTTTTAATAATATTGAGAACGGTTGGAATTGCAGGTGAAAATTCGTAAAAGTGGAAATGAGCAGTTCGAGGATCTGGATATTGGTCCCATTACTCGTGGCGTCTTCCTCGAGAGTCTACTCGGGGAGCAATATTTGCCCCAGAAAGGAGAAGTGAGTAGTTTAGATATGATTGGAAATTTCTTTATTTATCTAAATTGAGATCAGTCTTTGTTCGAGTTCTCACTGGTAACGACAGGAATTATTGTGACACCCAGTATGTATATTACAAAAAGGAACATTTCTATATTCAAACCACATACGATCCACGTTAAAACATAAACGTCCCACTAGTCACAAAAGGGTTAAAAAAGGAATCATTACTGAATAGAATAATTGTGACACCCAGTATATCACAAAAAGGAACATTTCTATACTCAAACCACAAGTGCTCCACTAAAAAAACGTAAACGTCTCACTTATTACAAAAGGGTTAAAAAAAGGAATCATTACTGAACAAAATTATTGTGACACCCAGTATATTACAAAAAGGAATATTTCTATACTCAAACGTCCCGCCATAAACGTCCCACTAGTCACAGAAGGGTTAAAAAGAGGAATCACTACTGGCCAAAATTATTGTGACACCCAGTGTATTTCTACATTGAAACCACAAATGCTCCAGATTACACATACCTTATTACACTACCTGAAACCTACATTCTTGCAATTTTTTTCCCTCCGAAGATTTTTATCCAAAAGTGAGCCACAAGAAAGGAGAAATGTCGCAAGAGTATTGAACGTAGGTACGAATATCTCTGACACAGTGAGCAAACACCTTCGCAGACGAGCCTTGACAATAACCCAGAGCTGTTAGTTTATTACGCGGTCACCTGGTCCCGTAGCATGGCGTCCCGATAAGGGTATCGCGAGAGAGAGAAGCGGACACTTAATTGATCAAACATTGTAGCTACACGGTCACGTCGATGGAAACGTACAAGGAGCCGGTTATCGTGAACACGTTCACCTGGTGCCTGCAGATCCCGCCCAGGTGCCCCAAGACTCAAACCGAGATCAGGCAACGATATCGCGTTAAGGTGAGTTACACTTGATTTCTTTAATGGAGAAAAGTATCGTTAATTCGTATTTTTTTCATTTTCATCTTTCTACATTTACAAATTTGGCGGGTGAATATTGGACGATCGAAATTAACCCTCCTTAGGCAGCCTGGGTCATTTATGACCCAAAGGAAATTTCACTGTTCTTCTTCTTCGAAGTGAATTTTTATTTTAAATATTTGACTTGTAGGGCTATTGTATAATGTAGTAGAGTTTGGTAAGGGTATCAGAATTTTGTCAGATGTTTCGGAAGCCTGGAATAGTGTGAAAGTAGGCTTGGATGTAAAGGATCCAATTTTCGTAGGAAGAGTAAAATTACTAAACTGGAAAAATTGATTTTTTCAGGAGAGAAAGAATCATTTTGGCAATTAATGCTAAATTATCTTTCTATCAACCAACTATACCATTTATATTTATTCGTTTTGTTCAATTAAAAAATGATTTGATATTAAATGGACAATGTGATTTTCCTCTCTTCTGAAAAGTGAAGTTTTCACAGTTCCGCGACTTTGCCACTAGAACAGCGATATGTTTAACCAGACACGACTTAAACACTATGTCGCAAAGTTGCAAAAGACCATCTAGTCGCACACAATCACCTATTACCCCGAAACCAATGAGAATCTAATAGGAAAATGTTTAGCGAGAACAGCTAAGCGTTTTGCAACAGATCGATCAAGACTCGTGTTTCACCGTGAAATGACACGAGGAAATCATTTCCACCCGGTGAAATTAATTGGAAAGCAATTGATGCTAGCCGATAAAATCACGCCCGGTGCTTACATACTCAGGGGCGGCGCTAGTTTTGTGAAAGACTCTAATTAAACGCGTGGTTTACGTTTGGACTTTCACTAATTAATTAAATTTATATTACAACTTCCCGGTATATGGATATTACGTCACAGACAATTTTCAACCGCGACATAATTAACCTAGAAGTCGTAAATTATCCACGATGGAAACGTGGAAAGTAGTCAATTAAAGAAGCCAAAAGGAGAAAGATATTCGAAGAAAAAAATCTCTACAATACACCAGTACACGTGCATATAACGTACAAAAGAAGAAACGGGAAAAATCTGAAAAATTTCCCCATCTCGACCGAAACGACTTGGAAAAAGGAACCAGTTTTATCCTATGCAAACACTGTTCGCCACAAACAGCACATCGGATCATTTGCAATAAATCCGCCAATGAGTGTGTAACTTTCCACCATACAAGAAGCAATAAAACCACACACAGACGACCGCAACAAAACCACACAAAGGAGAGATCTCGATTGCAACTTTGTGACGCGCGTGCGATTCGCGAAAAACGCACAATGTTGCAAAAACGCGTTGTCGGGTTTGCAGCTTTGTTGTCGCGAATCGTTCTCGAAGAAGGCGCATTGTTGCACGACGCGCCGTTTCGCAACATTGTGCGTTTTTCGAGAACGATTCGCGGCAACAAAGTTGCAAGCGAGATCTCCCCCTTGCAACTTTGTGTCGCGTGCGCGATTCGCGAAAAACGCACAATGTTGCAAAAACGCGTTGTCGGGTTTGCAGCTTTGTTGCCGCGAATCGTTCTCGAAAACGCACATTGTTGCACGGCGCGTCGTTTTTGCAACATTGTGCATTTTCCGCGAACGATTCGCGGCAACAAAGTTGCAAACCCGACGACAGGGTTTTGCAACATTGTGCTTTTTCGGGAGCGACTCCCGGCAACAAAGTTGCAACCCCGACACGCGCGTTTGTTGTTTATACTTACAATACAACTGAAACCTCCAAATATGTGTTCTCTTCTCTCAAATATAGTTACCAATCGAATTCTTAGAACCGTCCACCGATTAACCAGCAAAAACGACACACAGAAATAATAATATCGAAGTTTTGAAACAGTACCGTTCATAATTCTTACCTACCTCTTACCTACCTCAGTTTCCTACAGACGTGCTCTGTCCATCGCTGCACTTTTCATATGCCCATTTGCAGCAATCGTGACACGTAATCCATCAGCATTGAACGTTAGTATTAACATAATTATACACGCCAAAGCTACACTTACTTTACTTTCTTCAAAGAAATCAGACGAAAACGAGGAAAAATCTTCAACATCTTTTACCTCGATCAGTGTCACCTATTTTGCACCGTCGACCTAGCATTGCATTCTATACAAGCGATCATTCCAACACTACATATACGCGAATTCGCAATTACCCCACGTTCGTGTTTCCCTTACTCTCCCCTGCTGTTGCGTGCGATTTATTGTACACACGCATCTAGAGAAAAAACGGAAAAACTCCTCGCAAATTACGCAACGACAATCCGCCGATTTTTTCTTCGCTGCTAATAACATTAAAAATTAATGGTTGTACAAAAAAAAAAAGTTTCTTTCGTCCAATCTCGAGTAACGATCTAAAACAGCGAACGGTATCATTTTCCCTGGTTTTCCCCCTGTCGAAATCTTCGCACGTGTAATTAAGAAAGTTCAAACGTTCGTCTAGCGGAACAATCCGGGTAGGTAGATTTCGCAACGGACGTCGAACACGCGTCGACACGGAATAAAAAGAAGGGAGAGAGAGAGAGAAAAGAACGAAGGGAGAGACGTTGCTTCGTGAGATTTCTTCGGGGCGGAAAAGCTACATTCCTGTCGTCGGATTTTCTACACGACAGACTTCTTCGATAGAGAGATACATTGCTCGATAATTGCTGTATATCGTTGCATTAATTAATTACTCGTAGATCGTATCGATCCGATCGTGATTTCAACCTAACCGTGATTTTCGTTCGCACAATATACATATATAAGTACACGCTGTTGCGCAACAGGCTGAGCCTATGTACGCAACGGCTCTACCGGAAGAAAGTGTGCACACAGCGGTGTGTTTAATGCAAATGCGGTCTAACCGTGGAAAAAGAAAAGAGAGAAAAAAGAAGAGAGAGAGAGGGGGGGGAAAAAAGGAGGTTTCTGTTCTACCGCAGATGTACTACAAGAATGATCTGTAAGAGTTTAACTCTTTCGTAACGTGGACGTACGTGTTTCCGATTGTCCACGATCCAACGAGTAGGGAAATTAGCTTATAGATAAAACGAGGTCAGGTGGAGTACGGTACCCCTTCTAAAAGCTGGACTTTCTCTCTAGGAGGGAAATCGTCGAGACACGGCGAGAAACGAAGGGGTAACTTTGCACGGGCAATGGAACCAGATAAGAAATTTGCCGGAAGTGAGAAGAGTTACTCTTAAATGTGCGATCGTTTCGCAATCGTGGCAGATTAACGCAAGAACGGCTTCGCTGTCTCTTTAAATGGAAAATCGCGCCCACGGGAGAGCATGTGCGTGGATTAAGAGCAAGGGTGTACCGCCCCATTCATTTCTCGCGTTCGGTAAACGGGTTTCTCCGTTTCGAGTGATTTTGAGAAGTGATGAAACTTTATTGAGTTGGGTTAGGTTTGTGTTGGATTTCTCTCGTTTCTTAGGTTAGGTTGCAAATGAATTATGCAAGTGAATTGTAATTTGACGGACTCTATTCCGAATGCTTTTGAGGATTAACGAAACTTCAAGTTAGGTTAGGTTAGTGTTGGATTTCGCGTCTATTAGGTTAGGTTAGGTAAATGGTCAAAAGTTGTGTCGATTTCTGCAAATGAATTACAATATGGCAGACTTTGTTCCGAATGCTTTTAAGGATTAATGAAACTTTATTAAGTTAGGTTAGGTTAATGTTCGGTTTCGCGTCTATTAAGTGAGGTTAGGTAAGTGCCCAAAAGTTCTGGCGATCTCTGCAAATTAATTATAATATGATAGACTTTGCTCCGAATGCCTTTGAAAATTAATGAAATTTAAGCTAGGTTAGGTTAGTGTTGGATTTCGCGTCTATTAAGTGAGGTTAGGTAAGTGCTCAAAAGTTCTTGCGATCTCTACAAATGAATTATAGTGGACAGAAAGTTGCAAGCACTTCAGACGTCTCGTTTTATTAAGTAGGATACAAATTAATTCGATATCTATTTTATTTACAAAAAATCGAAAAATTTACTGTTTCGATATCCAAAATAATCTCCTCTCCCAAAAACCCCCTCTCTAGAAAAATCGCGGTTCTAAGCATCCTCCGTGCTTCAAACTTCAAACAAAGCATGCTTCAAAAATTTGCATAATCCTCTATTTTCCCCTTACAAATTCGCTAAAATGCAACCTTAAACCCGCTACCTAAATTCCCCACAGCTAACAACATTGAACGGCTAATCATCCTTATCTCGAACAAATCGACCAACAATCGCAAAAATTTCACTATAACATAAGAATCAGCTCAGAGTCCATTCAACGTGTTTCGAATCGCCGCGAAACATTCCGACACTTCGTCGAATACCGATCTAACAAATACGTTAGGCTACTCGAACGGAAAGGTGATAAAACGAGCACCAAATGTGTAGGAAGGTGTAGAAAGAGAGACGGTGAGGCGTTACGGCTGACAATGAGAGAGCGTTACTCGCCTGAGAAAAGATTCGAAGCATCGAACGCGCGCCATATATCGCGCGTTGCCCAAGTCTCTCACGGCTAGAGCGGATTTAATATTTATTGCGTAGGAACATCGCGCCGTATTTTGCTCCGTATTACGCGGGTACCAGTTGCGTAACGCAGAACAGCGTGGAGGAGAGAGAGAGAGAGAGAAGAGGACTTTCGAATAGCGAGAATTTCGCCTGGATGCTCGAAAATATTTGATCATAGTTTGATGGATACCGGCGGTGGCTTGGTTCCGCTCAACACTCGCCCATTCCGAGTTTCATCATCGATGAGTATAGCTTGTTCCTTCGAAACGATGGAATCGTGGCCCATCAGAGGATGTAACTGATAATGTAATAATAGTGTTGAAGAGAGAGAGAGTGAGAAAGAGAGGGAAGGGTGAGCGGATGATGGCTTTGTAGAGGAAGGGGATGTTGAAGAGTGCTTAGACTGCGCGACAGGAATTTCTGCTGTCGTGAACATCGCGGGGATTTACGTTGATACGCTTCAGGATTTATGAAATGGAGATTTATAAGTGTGGGGTCTTTTTTGGGGAAATTAGGAAGTTAAAGGATTTCTGTGGTAAATGAAATAAGGAAGATTTGTGATTCTGAGGAAAAAGAGTTCTCCGCGCTGAGGTATTCGTGAAATAACACATTGAGAAAGCGGTGTTTCCTTGACTAAAGGATTTATGAAATGAAGATATAGATAAGTAGTGTTTTTCTATGGAAATTAGGAAATTAAAGCATTTCTGTGGTAAACGAAACGACGAAGATTCGCGTTTCTGGAAAAATATTCCTACAATAACAAAAATTAAGGAAACACTGTCGTCCTGAATAAAGAATTTACAAAATATAGATATAAACATGAGTTTTTTTTTTTATAGAAAACAGAAAATTAAAGCACTTCTGTGACAAATGAAACGACAAAGATTCGCGATTCTGTGGGAAAAAATTTCTCAGCGCCGAGATATTCGCGAAGCGAAATAAAAAAATAATTGAGAAAGCAGTTTTGCCTTGAATAAAGGATAAACAGCTCACGTTTAGCATTGAAACATGCGGATATTAATCAGAATGATTCAACCCGAGCAACGTCGGAGATAGTAATGGGAAGCGTGTCTAAGACAATGCGAGTGGGGAGCCTTGAACGCGTTTCAAAGTGGAGCTACGACGCGTAAACCGTGTCCCTTGTCGGGTGACGTGTCAAAACGCAGAAAGAAACAGGCACAGTTATCTTGGAATTTTTTTCCGAAACAGCTAGAAAATATCTGTGTAACACTTGGAAACGTTCGATACAGGTGAAACAAAAAAAACAAACACGAGGGGGAATACGTAAGAGAAGAAAGAACGGCGACATAACGGCCACACCGTGGTGACAGTAATCGATATCTCGAGGCCAGTCGACGTTTTCTTTTACGTATAAAAAGGAACAACACCCGTTAATTGCACAACTTTTAGGCAATTACGTGCTTGGAAAAAAAAAGGAAGAAAGAGAATCGATAGCTGTGGACAACGAAACGAGCCATTAAATCGACTTCTCGTGAATCTGTAGAAAATGGTGAGAAGCCATTATTTAATTGGACTCCGGAGGAAGAAACAAGTGTTACGTAAAGTCTCTCCAGTTGTCGCGTCTGTGCCACTTTCTGCTGCCTGGCTACATCATAAATATTGTCACAATTACTGTCGCCATTATTAATCATGTTAATCTTGACCTGTCTTAATTAATTTTATTCTTCCCACCGATCGAACCTGTCAGCCAGTTGCGCAACACAGTTAACAGGAACGTTTTCTACTCGTTCGTTGCAGCACAAAGAATGGTAAAACCCGGCAATTAGCTAATCTGCACGGTGTAATTTGATATATATACACCTGAGGTAAATTCGAGGTGATACATACTAAGTACCGAGATAAGTAACAAGATAAGAAGACATTCTCTGTGGTCGCGGTGGCTGAGCGCGTAGTGTCTTTGCTTGTCAGTCTGAGGGCCCCGAGTTCGATTCCCCGATAATCTAAAATTATTTATCGTCGCTTTGTAATTTCCATTTCAGATTTTTCTTTCGAACTTTCGAGTCGAATGGTCATTTTCCACTTTAATTTCTCACAAATTTAGTTTAGAATTGAAAAAAAGAACGATTAATTAGGTCAAGATTATCTCTGATTTACTTTGGTTTCTATTACAGTTGAATTTCCATCTCTACTCTACTACGGTACTTATCATCACAGTTTACTCTGTAAAAAACTTATTAAGTTGAGTTTGTAAATTTCCAGTGAAGATCACCCCAATTTGCACCATAAAATATCTCATATTACCCATACAAAAAGTTATCTGAATTTCTACCTCGTTCCATTACGAATTCGTCTCAATTTGGTGCACGAAAAATTGGCGTGTGCCTCGTACAGTCGTAACTCACGCAAAAAGTAAATTTTCAATAGGAAAAAGCCTCATCCTCGTGCAGAATTGCGTGAATAACACGTCCGGAAAGGAAGCGTGTTAGACAGTGCGAGATTATACCGCGTGCAATGCCACCGCGTCGATTGCAACTTTAACGACTGTCATTTGAAAATATCTTTATCAGACATTTCCCTCGCTGAATTGCAGAAGCAGAAAAAACCACTCGGAAAAAGAATTTCCTTCTCTTTATACGGAACTTAATTAGGAATTTCTCTTGTATAAATTGGTCAGAGGTTGATATATGTACTCTCTCGTAACTACGGAGAGAAACTTTAAACCATATCTAGAGTATAAGTTAAAGGTACATATACATATATACCACAGAAAATCTTACAAACTAGCTACGTTGAAAAGACATGAATTGTAAGAGCGGCGCGAGGGAATGAAAACACACACGCGATACATAATATTACCACTATGGGTAAAACTTTCAAGAAAGACGGAAATCGTACAACGTTGAGAGATTACGTGCGTCGACTCGATGCATGAGATCGTTCGAATGATCTATGAAAACGGATACATATTTCCCGATTCGTGGAATGGCTCTGATTAAATCTAACCACTTCGTCGATACATGTTTCGAACGTTGTTGCGTCGTATAAGTGGACTTTGACTGGTTGGACAGGGACGGTTGTGAAAGAGATCCATCGCGCAGCTCTATGATATCGTTAATTGACACATTAGTGAATCTCCTATCAACGACGGAATTTCACGATGACGCATTTGTCTCGTCTAACAACGTGAAAGCTGTGACTTCTTCATTAGTTTCTAGAGAACATATATATTTCTCTCTCCCTATCTCTGTGGGTTTATTAAAGGTTTAAAAAGAAGCGGTTCGTTACGAATAGCGAAAGATACTGCAATGATTTATCTGACGTAGAAACCCGCTCGATTTCCATTTTCAAACGTTGCTCGAGAGAGAGAGACTTTTTTTTTTTCTTTTTTTACCCTACACCTAGGACACACATGAATCCTTCACTCGCGTCCATTCACACGTAATAACCGACTCGCGTAGATTAATCCGCGAGCCATTTACTTGCATAACGAGTTCCTCCTCTTTTGCCAAGTCGCGGCGAGAGAAACAGAGATAAAACTAATTGCAACATTGCTGGGACGTGGCGGAATCGATGGCGTCACCGGTCTACGTTAATCGACTTTATCATCCCGTACGATCTGTCGATAGTGTCAGCCGCGCGAAGAGAAAACACGCGCGAATATTTCTTCCGGGAAGGAGCGCAACAAGGATGAACGACGCGACGGTATGACATGCAAAAGTATCAGATATACCAATCTCTACCAGGCTATTGTTTCGTTAAATACACGCAATCGGAGACGTCGTTTCTCCCTTATTTAAGCAACGAAGAGTTGCATCTCAGTTCATTTACATTTTGTATTGACATTTCGCAGACGGTCAGCTGACTAGTTTAACCAGTTGTATTTAAATGTCTGGTTAAATTAGCTGCTCGTAGTTTGATTGGCGTATTAAATTTACACGTGAGCTCCAAAGGGGTCCGAAATAATTCATTTCAATGTCTAGCAGCCGTGTCTCGTGTCTATGTAGGTATATCTATGAATAATTGCGACCTTACGAGCACCACGGTCTTCCAAATGTGACGTAGCAATCGGGCGGTGTTAAATACCAAAAGTATACTAATTAAAATTGTCGTTCTTTCGATTTTCTCTCTTTCTCTCGAGTTTCCCCCTTTTTCTCGATTTTCTTTCTTTCTCGCGATTTTCTCTCTTTCTCTCGATTTTCGTTCTTTCTCGCGATTTTCCTTCTTTCTCTCGACTTTCCCTCTTTCTCTCGATTTTCTTTAGATTTTCTCTCGAGTTTCCCCCTTTTTCTCGATTTTCTCTCTTTCTCTGGATTTTCTCTCTTTCTCTCGAGTTTCTTTCTCCCTTTCGATTCTCTCTCTTTCTCTCGATTTTCTGGACTTTCTCAGGATTTTCCCTCTTTTTCCCGATTTTCCTTCTTTCTCTCGACTTTCCCTCTTTCTCTCGATTTTCTTTCTTTCTCTCGACTTTTTCTCGATTTTCTTTCTTTCTCTCGACTTTCCCTCTTTCTCTCGATTTTCTTTAGATTTTCCCTCTTTTTCTCGATTTTCTTTCTTTCTCTCGACTTTCCCTCTTTCTCTCGATTTTCTTTAGATTTTCTCTCTTTCTCTGGATTTTCTCTCTTTCCCCCTTTCGATTCTCTCTCTTTCTCTCGATTTTCTAGACTTTCTCTCGATTTTCCTTCCTTCTCTTGATTTACTTTCTTTCTCGCGATTTTCCTTTTTTCTCCCGATTTTCTTTATTTCTCTGGATTTTCCTTCTTTCCCTCGACTTTCCCTCTTTCTCTCGATTTTCTTTATTTCTCTGGATTTTCCTTCTTTCCCTCGACTTTCCCTCTTTCTCTCGATTTTCTTTAGATTTTCTCTCTTTCTCTCGATTTTCTTTCTTTCTCTCAAAGTTCTCACTCTCGATTTCCTCACTCTCGATTTTCTCTCATTCTCTCGATGTTCTCTCCTTCTCTACCTTTCAACTAAGGAGAGCTTGAACAGGGACAAGGAAAAATGCAGGAAAAATGAAAGGATTACGGTTAGGCGCGTATATACACGATCAGGTAAAACGATCCATCGAACGTCCGAGCAAAAGCGGAGAACGCGACTATGTACATAGGAAGAAGTAGAGAGAAGTATTAAGGTAGTAGGTACGTGTAATTTACAGTGGTGGACGTCGGTTTTCTCGCGCGTATCCACTTACGACGGATTACGAACGAAACCGTTACACGTTTACAGGCGTCCTCTCCTCTTACTTTCGTTTCCAGCTGCCTTGCTTCTCGATTGGCATCTCGTTCTAGATGGCCACCTTAAGAAAGTTGGGATCTTTTCCAAAGGTCCAATAGCACCGGTGCCAGAACGACCTTATTCGATGGCTCGCGCGGCCTACTTTTTCTTCCCTAATCGTTTTCCCGAATATCGTGCAGCCTGCAGCTTGGACGTTTATTGAATTCACGGTTAGATGGGCCCATTCGAGAAAACTGCTCGTTTAAGTGAATAGATTCTGTTTAAATTAAGAGATTCCCAAGGAAGAACTTTCATTTTCTCCTTCTGTTTTTAATACAGTTAATAATTTGAGCGTAAAGTTTAGTCATTTTTGAGCACAGTGAATTTAATAATTTGAGCGTAAAGTTTAGTCATTTTTGAGCACAGTGAATTTAATAATTTGAGCGTAAAGTTTAGTCATTTTTGAGCACAGTGAATTTAATAATTTGAGCGTAAAGTTTAGTCATTTTGAGCACAGTAAATTTAATAATTCCAGGGCAAAAATTTAGTAATCTTTGAGCACAGTAAATTCAATAATTTGAGTGCAAAAATTAGTAATTTTTGAGCACAGTAGATTTAATAATTTAAATAGACATGTGCTCCACAGGATCAAAAATTATTTATTTAAAATCCAATAATTTCTAAGTTCAGGTAACTCTTGGAGCACCAAAATTCGTGTCTTATTAAACGAAACCATGTCGAACAAAACCATATTCGACAAATTACCCAAAGTTTCACGTTACACAAAGGCTCCCGCAATATTGAAACCGGTCTTGTATGAAAATTACCTTTACTACCAAATAAGAATATTGCATTAAAGAAATTTTAACCGGTAAATACTTTAATTCGAAATGTCATTGGCAGACAGAGATAAAGAGCAGGGACGTGAACGAATGCTGCGAAGGCTACAAAGTGATCTCATCCGACGACGAAGAGACTGGCATCAGGTGTGTGCCATTTTGCGAAAAATGTCTGTCAGGTGTTTGCATCTCTCCGAACCAGTGCCAATGTATACCTGGCTACAAAGGCGACAACTGTGACACCGGTAAGGATCTTCATTTTTCTTAATTCATCTTAATTCAACAATTTTGATCTTTTCTATCTTCGAATTTTTTCCTGAGTAAAGTAAACCGTGTAACCTTACGTATGTACTTATTCTCCACGCGAGAAGAGTACGAAACTTAACGAACAAGATGCATGTATATTTCACGCTCGATGAAACAAATCGACCTTCCATGATCAGAGGAACACGCATGCGAGGCAGTGAATAATTTTCACGCGAGTCTGAAATCGGTGATTCGATATTCCCTTTCGCGGTTTGGAACGTCACTTGCACGTCGAATATCGGTTTCTCAAGGAAAAGAGGGTGGAAAGAGAAAGTAATTGCCAAGTGTACGTTGCAATTAAGGATTTCGCTGAAAATCTCAGGGAAAAATGGAAATTTCACTATCAGAGGAAAACGAAAGTTTCATTATCAGAGGAAAATGAAAGTTTTATTATCTGAAAAGTAGGAAAATTTCACTGTCAGAGAAAAGTAATAATTTAATTATCAGAGGAAAATAAAAATTTCATTATCCGAGAAAAACGAAACTTTCATGATCAGAGAAATATAGGAAATATTTCATTGTCAGAGAGAAACGAAAATTTCACTATCAGAGAAATATGAAAATTTCATTATCAGAGGGAAATAGGAAAATTTCACTATCAGAGAAATATGAAAATTTCAGTATCAGAGGGAAATAGGAAAATTTCACTCTCAAAGAAAAATAAAGATGCAATTATCAGAACAAAATGAAAATTTCACTATCGAAGAAAAGCAAAAATTGAATTATCAGAAAGAAGTGAAAATTTCGCGATCCCGATCGTTAATAACGCCACGATTCACCGGTATCCGCTCCATTTTATTCGCAGCATGTCCACCAGGCACGTGGGGCTCCGAGTGCAAAGAGAAATGCAACTGCGCTGAGGACGTGTCTTGCAATCCCGTAAATGGACACTGTGTGTGCCCACCAGGATTACGTGGACAAATGTAAGACCGCATCTGTAATACGTAGATTTCTCTCTGTCACCGAGAGAAAACAACCGCTGTGACAACGAAATATCTAAAGTACCTTTTTCTTCCTTAATGAAATAATAATGCACGCGATAATTACTCCCTTCCTAATTACCCTACCTACTAGAAAACCAATTACCAAAGACATTATAAACGAGAAGTGCGAAAAAAAAAAATTGTCGACAGAACGAAAAGAATTCATCTTTCGACAAGTTCCCATTCTTTCTCACATGTCACCTTTACAATGCTATTATGGGTAAAACGACTGGATTGAGTAATGAGTTTGTACGAGGTTCTTTTAACGAGTGACAGGTGTAATAACACCTGTATAAAAACACGTTTGATTAATGACAACTAATGATGATGTGTTTAACTTTGTCCAATTGAACTCATGTAAAACTGTTTGCTTTCGACATTTCACAATCCTTTCTCAACTCATTCTCCAAATTTCTTACTTATCCAACGATCAAACCTGCCCCAAATTCACCTGAAATTTTCTTATCGATATTCCAGCGACCAGCGACGAAAGGGTTAAAAAAATCTGTCTCACCTATCATAAATAACGCTCCCGATAAAACTCCGCGAACGTAATCATACTGATTAGCAAACCCAACGCAGAAACGTACTCGAAACAACCTGTTGATTGAAACACTCGCCTAATAAGAGGCCTGATAATGGCACACGCGCGTTTACCATCGCATGGTAAACACGTGATTACCGTTTTTGCTTCAGGTGCAACGAGTCGTGTCCTGGTGATTACTGGGGACCGGAATGCGCGTTTCCGTGCGACTGTAAGAATTATTCATCGAACAAGTGTCACTCTGAGACAGGTCGATGTATCGTCGACGATGCAACAGAAACGAGAGAAACGGGGAACGAGAAGAACAGCGTTGCTGTGAACTTTACCATACATTTTCAGATAAACGAGGAAGAATCGTTCTCGAAAATGTTCGAAAACAGCACGGAAGGTGAGAAAAACCGTAGGATTACGTGAAAAATGAGATATTTATTCGTGGTGTGATGTAACTGTTGGTCGAAAGTCTCGTAGTTTGAGGACGTAGTACGGTTCGAGCAAATATTTCAACTTCGTAGAAATTTACTGGAAAGAGAAATTGATGTTTGGGTGAGAATTGTATTTCTCGACGGATTTTTTTGTTGCTTTTTGAAGTAGCTGTTGGTCGCGAAGTATTTGCCACGGCGAATAATATGGATAGAACAACGAGACCGGAAGAGACGAGTGTGTCGAGCTCGGATGAGTCGAGAATTAGGACGCAGACTCAGGAGGACGGAAACTCGAGTACCGCGAGGCCTGTGATCGTCTTGGTTTCTGTTCCGGAACGTAGGAGGAATTTGGAGAAGGACCGGGGAAAATTTGGTTTGAAGAATACTTTCGTGAGACACGTGGGTGATAATGGGAATCTGCATAACGTGGTACAGCAGCCGAAGACTGATTACGTGAAGAACGTTCATAAAGGTACACATCAAGGTGAGTGTTTGTTGGTGGGCTAGTGAAATGGGGAGTATTGTGGAAATTTTTTAGGGATTTTTTGAGGGTATCGGAATGAAATTTTTGGTATACGATTGTTATGGTAAAATGTGTGGAGTGTAAAATATGAGGGTCATTCGATAAGTAAATTTCGCTACCTTTCATAAGTAGGAAATTAAAATTTTTGAAGTTTTCTACTTTCTTAATT
>NW_017100369.1:178416-180352 GCF_001263275.1 Habropoda laboriosa
CCAACTTTCAAATCTCCAAACCTTTAAATTTTCAAATATTTAAATTTCCCAACTTTGAAATTTTCAAATATTTAAATTTTCAAACTCTTAAAGTTAAAAAGTTTAAAATTTTCCCAACTTTTAACTTTTCTAAAATTTCTAAATTACTAAATTTTCAATTTTCTTTATAAGTACTGAAATAGTTGCCAAACAGCTCTCTTAAAATTGAGAACAATTATCCTAACTCATAATTACATTCTTGAACCAGATCTCCGTCTCTCTACTCGTTAACCATCCCTCGTACCCAAAAATACCAAAATCCATCAGAATACACAACATGAAACGCTCTCGACAACCACCTCGAACCTAACAAAAAATTCCACTTTCAAACAGACGTGCAACCAGCCCCAATTCCCCTGGACATCGCTCTAATCGTGGTAGCCTCTATCGTCTCTCTAGGCTTAACATCAGTGGCCGTAGCGATGGTCCTCCACATGCGTTCGAAATTACTAGAGACCGGCAGAATCTCTATCTACGAAGAGAAGAAGAGCCAAGAGAATCTGAACTCGACGAGGATCTCTTCGATAGTCACGGGCACTCTTCCTCGTGAGTACAAGCACAACTGTTTCGCGAAATCCTCCTTTCTCGTCGCTCCGGGTGAAATCCACCTGTCCTTGACCTCGATCTCCTCCACGTAATCCTATCTCGGTGACCATCTTGAGCTCCACGCTCCGACAACGTGGATTACCCATGGAGGATTAGAACACCTCGCTATTGCTGACGCGTTTTCCCTTTTCTCCCCTGTCAAGGTTATCATTGTACGCTCGATTCTCCGTTATCGCCGGCGTTATTAAAAATAGAAGAGAGAGAGAGAAAAGAGAGAACAATATTTACAGAAACTCCAATTCGCCTGGGACCACTGTTCACCACTACACTCGAGCCGAGAATGATGCAGATGGATAACATCGATCCCTCGGGCAACTATGCCAACGGGGCAGCTACCATTGGTCTACGATTATCCGGCAATCTACACGGTGAGTTTCTTACACGTGTGCTCGTACCGAGTGTGTTTTGGAAGAATTAATCAATTTTATACTCGTGTACCGTGGTGTTCTTTTTTTATTCTGTTATCGCTATTGCTGGGCCGGTTTTGTGCAGGTTTACTGCAAGATGATCATTACGATATACCACCAGCAACGAGAATACGCCTGCAGAATGATTTTGATACGAACACAGAGCACGTGTATGCTGAGATACCTTTACAATCGAGCCCTTTGAACGGTCGCAAGAACGCGTGATTGGAATACGTCGATTAATCGATCAACCAATGCCTACCGATGGTAATTTGTGGAATAATTAGATTAGAGGGGAAGTTCTATTAGACCAGAGAAGGGATTTCGGGATCCTTTAACCCTTTCGCTGCTGATTACGTTATTGTTCGATGTGTCACGATTCTGTTGAAATTTTCGGAATTTTGAAATATCTTCGTGTAAGGCGGGAAATTAGTATTTTTACGGGTAAGTAGTTAGCCCTTTGTACTCCAAGCGTTTTTTGATAAGGTTAATCTACAACTTCGGTACGCTTTTGCAGAGTACCTTCTACTATTACCTATATTATATTTCTACTGTTACCAAAAAAATTCATTTCACATTTTAACGCTCGGCAAAGTAATTATGCGTGTCGCCGTAGCAGCGTCATTGGAGTGCAAAGGGTTGATATTCTTTCTATCCAACTCCTCATATTCCCGCATCCTTAAACCAATGAAAAATTCGACGAATTACACTGTTGCTAGTACCTATAGGCGCTTTGGAAATATGCTCACTGTGCCCTTGGCGCCTATAGGTGTTTTCAATATTTTCTACTTTAATTCTTAATTTTGGTCCGTTGCATACTTCCACCTTAATTTAAAAATTTTTTAAAAATTAGAAACACCGAGTTTAAAAATATGCTCGCTGTG
>NW_017100369.1:180485-193730 GCF_001263275.1 Habropoda laboriosa
GCGCCAAATTCAACATCTCCCGCTTCAGTCACAAACCCCCAAAATCAGTCGCCAGCGAAAGGGTTACAGATCTCTACAAAAAAAAAAAAAAGTGACACGGAAGAAAGTGGCAAACTAGAAAGAGAGAGTGCAAGAGCCACGACTCCACGGACATTCTCGCGTGGCATTGTTCCGAGAGTGAGGCGGCTCGCGTGCGATTCCGGAGGCGGATGTGAGCGAGCCGGCGCGTCTACGGGGCCGGGGAAAAATCCAACCGGACTGGTTTCCGACCTTACGCGAGCCTCGTCCACTGGTGCAAGGCTGAACGTGACTGCTGGCAATCAGGTCTCTCCCCGTCGTCGGTGCAGAAAAACCAACTCGAACGATCCGCGGCGCCGATTCCTGTCCGCGAGAACGCCGTGATTAAATTATCCAACAGGGCGTGTACCTCGACGAGGCAACTTTTCCTTAAGCCTGTATTGACGTCAAACAACCATTCGAGCCCCCTTAACGCGTTTTACGTCAAAATCGTGGACACACCGGCGAGAGTTGTAACGATAGATCGTGTGACGTTCGAACTTTGGGGGAAACTCGCACGGTAAACTAGTCGAGAAAGTGAATATTGCGGTTTGGACAGTGAACTTTCCGTTTCTTCTTTTCTTCCTTTTTCTCTTCTGTAAAACTAGTTCGATTAGTATTACGTGTTTATGGTGTGAGCTAGGTGAACCGTGCCTCGATATTCTAGTATTAAATTAGAGAGAGTAGGTGATTAGTTAAGTTCGATAGAGATGTTATAACCGTTTCGACGATCGAAGTAGAAAAATTGTAAGCTTCGAGAGGTTTCACCTTCGACACTCGGTGTATTTTATGGCTACATAAGCCAGCAATTTAAAGCAATGCTGAGACTTGTTAATAAACGAAGATACTAATATTAAAGTACCGGATAAAAAGAGTAATAAACATTTATTAGAAATAAGGTCACGGTCCGTTTAAATCACAACTTTTCACAGTGTGTCTCTCCCTAAAATTGCCGCCGAGTGTTGAAAGCTAACCGATCGGTAACGTAGAGAGATTCTAGGTTAGATCATTTCTAAAGAGAGAAACTTGGAAAAAGACACCAAAGAGACTTAGCTTTAACTATGTGCTCAATGATCGCGATCCAAGAGATTGCACTTAATAAACATGAATGCTGGAAAAAAACGTTTACGCGCTGATATCACCGATAATAATAAATCCATTACGAATTTGTGTCATACGAGTAAATCGCTCGATGACGCGCAGAGGAGGGACATAAAGAAACAGATAAGTCGTAATTAGGATAGCCGTTAGATAATCTAATCGTGTTTATGCCAGCCAGCAGGTCTCTTCACCCGTCGAAGATCTGTTTCTTGTAAACGATGAGAATTCTTCTTCGATCGACGATAAATTCGTAATCACGTTCTCGGCCGCGCGCGATTTGTATACAAATTTTCGGTTTCCCAGAATTTTTCTTCTTTTTTGTTTTGTTTTTTTCGTTACCATCGCGCTGCGCGTTTCGAGATATACAACGAACGAACGAATCGAACTGTCCGGTTTTTATCGTTATTTAAAAATAGGACATCTGTGCACTCTGCCGCCTCGACCACTTTATCGCGTCGCGTGCACTATGCTGCATCCTTTTGTGGAGCAACGGTATCGACGGATTACATAAACTGGCAATATTCGAGCACCGTGGTCCGAATGTTTCCATTGTTTCACTACGCCAGAGAAATATCTGGCCATCCTGACATACTCTGCAACTCGCGAGAAATTTTCAATCGAACATTCGTACGGTATACATGTATATCGTAGAAAATATACGATACGAATGGAAATTTCAGAGAAGTTCATTTGTTAGATGAAAACATTCCGAGAAGCTTGAACATCCACGACATCGGGCTTCCGATAAATCTTCAACGACCGAAATTAGATTTTCCCTATTCCAAGGGTGGAATACTGAATTAGAAGCTGTCCCAAAAATTCGATAGAATTTCCCAAAAATAATTCCTCACGTCCGGAATTTCGGTACACACATATATCGTGGAAAATATACAATACAAACGGAAATTTCGGAGTTGATTTATCAGACGAAAAACATTCCGCGAAGCTTCAACATTCGCGTCATCAGACTTCCGATAAATCTTCACCCATCGAAATTAAATTTCGCTTATCCCAAGGGTAGAATACCAAATTAGAAGCTGTCCCAAAAATTCGACAGAATTTCCCAAAAATAATTCCTCGCATCCAGAATTTCGGTACATACGTGTATCCTAGAAAATATACAATACAAATGGAAATTTCGGAGTTGATTCGTCAGATGAAAAACATTCCGCGAAGCTTCAACGTCCACGTTATCGGACTTCCGATAAATCCTCTCCCATGGAAATTACATTTCCCTTATTCCAAGGCTGGAATACTAAATTAGAAGCTGTCCCAAAAATCCGACAAAATTTCCCAAAACTAAAATCCGAAGAAACAATTCCCCGTGTATTCCGGAATTTCCCCCGCGAAAACGAACTGCGAATGTTCCAAGAAGAGGCTGTGTAACAGCTCCCGAAGAAAAATGCAAGATCGACGGAATTTCGACACGCGTACGTACATGTACGCGTTCGAGTTTATAAACATTTCTACGAACAACTACGCAGTCGAATCGAACTGGTCGGTATGACCCCGCGGAGGAAATGTTATCAGGGTAGATGTCATGTTGCGCGCACCGAAAATAAGAAACCAGTTGTTCATCCGTGCTCGTGCGTTCAACATGCTGAGACCGTACATCGTATGTTTGTTGCTCTCTGTGCTACTGGTGGACGACACCGTAGCGATCGAGGGTGTGAAAGGCGGCCATCGTTCGCATCGACCGAATCCTAACTCAGCGGTGAACAGCACTATACAAGCTGGACTTTGTTACAAGAGGATACCGTGAGTACAGAACGCTAGTGAAATTCCGAAAAATAACGCGGCGATGCAAAAGTTGCACTTTGACCCCGCGACGACCGCGCTTCTTATCTTTGCAACACTCCACCGATTCACCGTGCATCTTCTTCTTGCTGTTTCTTAGGTACGCGGACGCGCTAGAGTTGAACTCTACCGGCCAATTCCCGCACAACACTCTTCCGACAACTCCCGAAGACGCTGCGGTTAGTATACATAGTCGAAGATAGAAGTAGAAAGAAAATTCTAAGAGGATACTGTGCGCGGTGGAAAACTGTAGTTTGTATCTGAATGTCGTGGAAGGTTGTAAACGATGACTATAGGGAGGTGGTACAGCCTGTGAGTATCTTTCACGAGAGATAAGGAGCACTCTCTCAAGGCTGTTCCATCGTGATTTCTGATCCTAAGCGACCTTGCGCGTGATAAGTCGTTGAACTCGTTCGTGAAATTAGGTCGATATACGGAGAACGAAGTAGAGAGACCTGTGATAGATCTGAATATGCAGTAATATCTTCGGAAAACGACAATCTAGAGGAAAGTTGTGCACGTTTAAAACGCACAGTTCGAATTTTCTTCCAAGTAACTTTTTCCACGGTTCGAGGAAAATTGTAAAATTTTCTGGCGACATTTGCGCGGGACACCCGGTATATTCGAAGTAGCGATAATTATTCCCCGGTTAAAGATTGCGTTCAAACGGACGTTCGTTCCCTCAGAAAGGCGGATGGATCACAATATTGGACTGCTGCGACGGCTACGAGCGCAATGTCACTTCCGGCGGCTGCGAGCCTCGCTGCATACAGGGTTGCCTGGGCGGGAGGTGCACAGCGCCTAATCAGTGCACCTGCTCGCCAGGCTGGTTGCCTCAGGAAGGGGTCTGCATGCCGTACTGCGAGAAACCCTGCCAGAAAGACGCCTACTGCTTCTCGGCGAACGTGTGCGCTTGCAAATTGGGCTACGACGAGGTGAACGGCGAGTGCAAGCCGATTTGTCCCGGTGGTTGCAAGAACGGCGAGTGCGTGGCGCCTCATTTGTGCAGATGCAGGCAAGGATACGTGATCAGACCGTCGCCCGAAAGCTCCGTTGGAATCGAGGCGAAAGAGTGCATGCCTGTTTGTGAAAATGGCTGTCGAAATGGAGAGTGCATTGCTCCTGGTGTATGCAATTGCCAGGAAGGGTGAGTTTATTTTCGTTTCTCGTCATTCTGTCTTATCGACTTCAAAAGTCTTATACGTGTTAATTGTTATTCCTTTCCTCCAGATACGTCAATCCTCCGGGAGACACGGAATCCTGTGCTCCCAGTTGTCCTCAAGGATGCACGAACGGCGAATGCGTTTCTCCGGGTGTTTGCAAATGCAAACCGGGCTACACGATGGACCCAACGAACAAATGCGTCCCGGAATGTCGTCAGGGCTGCACGAACGGCGAGTGCGTCGCTCCAGATGTTTGCAGGTGCAAGATAGGCTTCACTCTCGATCCTACCAACAAATGCGTCCCCGAGTGTCCTCAAGGATGCACCGACGGCGAGTGTGTCGCTCCGACTGTCTGCAGGTGCAGACTGGGCTTCGCCCTGGATCCCACGAACAAATGCGTGGCGGAGTGTCCTCAAGGTTGCCCCAATGGGAAATGCACATCTCCGGGAATGTGCACCTGCAATCCAGGCTACACTCTCGACTACAACGACAAGTGTGTCCCGGATTGTCCGCAGGGTTGCAACAACGGCGAGTGTGTCTCTCCGGGTGTCTGCAACTGCAACGTTGGCTTCTCTCGCGACTCGAACGGCAGATGTACACCTATTCCATCCGAATCCAGCACCGCGCAGTGTCAATTCGACTGTGGACCGAACGCTAGATGCGTCGGACCGAACAGGTGCGCCTGCAACGTAGGCTTCCGCGTGGATCCGGACACGAACAAATGCGTACCGTTCTCGAACTCGTTCGAGTGTAGGAACGGTTGCGGTTCGAACGGCGTCTGCGTTGGGCCAGATATGTGTTTATGTAACTACGGAATGAGCGTGGATCCAGTGACTGGAAGATGTCCAGACACAACACCGCATCCTGCGCAATGTAGATACGGTTGCGGGCCAAACGGAATGTGCGTAGGTCCTAATCAGTGTCTGTGTGCTCCAGGATTTGTCGTAGATCCGGACACAAATAGATGCGTTCCGCAGAGACCTTCGCAGAACACCGTACCGCCGGGTCCAAATATGACCGGCGAAGCGATATGCGAGCAACCATGCTTGAACGGAGAATGTACCGGATTGAATCGTTGTACATGCAAACGAGGCTACACTATGGATCGAAATGACATGTCGATGACAAGATGCGTGCCTCTATGCATAGGTGGTTGCATAAACGGTGTGTGCACAGCGCCTAATCTGTGTCTATGCAACTTAGGCTACAGAAAAGAGACCGGTGTAAAGGGTAGACAGAGATGCGTGCCGATTTAAAGAATCTTTGTTCGAGCGTGTTACATCGTATCGGATGATTGACACCATTGAACAGAATGTAGTACGTAGAGAGTGAATTGTATCGTTGTGGTATGAGGTTTGTGTATGCGTGTGTTGTATTTCGAATGTTTCTTTTTTTTCTTCTTCTTCTCTTGCGGAAGATTCACGTACACTGTCAGCCTTGCTTTTTTTTTTATGCTCTTCGTCTCTTCGATGTTTTTGTACAATTTATTCGAAAATAAACATTAAACGAAGGAGAGGAGGAGAATTCGTAATTAATCGAGGAAACGATATCTCGTCGACATCCTGTCATGTCTTTATGTCACAGGATACGATACGTAGGAGAGGTATAGGGAGGGGGGTGGAATAACTAAGCGCCGAGAAGAGACAACGATGCACGTCGAAACCATTCAGTCATATCTCACAGCTCGTAACCATAACCGGGAATACGTGTCTTTAAAAATGAGATTTCACTACGGTCTCTCGTTCCTCGTACTTTTCGTCGTGTTAGTCGACGAAGGAATTACGCAGAGCCTCAAAGGTTATTGTCCAAAATTAGTCGAGTAAGTATGGTACCGTTTTCTCGCGGTTCGTTACGAAAGAATCTCGCGAAATTTCACGAAATTCTTCTCAGATATACAGATTCAAGGATGGTACCGTACACAGAGGCATACCAGGTCAAAAAATGGGTTATCTTTCACGAAACGAGGTATCGGACAAATTACAGAAAACAGGTAAACCTCGCGTTTCTCGTTAAAATCACGTAACACAACCGCCGATAAGTATATTCGCCCATCTTCTTCATTCGCGATGTTCCTTCTTTCGACAAGCAACTTCGTTTTACCTCATTTTAAACAACGATTCACCTTGTTTCGTTAACTCCTCTATAAAAAGATCCAAATTCTATCGAAAAATCTACCGCATCTTTGAATAAAGAAACGAAAAGAAAAAAAAAAGCGAACGATATAAATGGATGAAAAATACTTATGAGCGATAGTGCACACCTCGATAGTTGAAACAACGAGCGTATGTTGCGACAACTACAAGATGTCGCCAGCAGGCTACTGCGAGCCCATCTGCAAAAAGGGCTGCGTGAACAGTAAATGTACAGCGCCTGATGTATGCCAGTGCCACGATGGCTACCAGAAATTTGACTACAGAGATAACCACTGCGAACCCAGGTGTTCCTGGGACTACTGCGAAAAGCACCACGCGAACTGTACCGATCCAGAAGTGTGCACCTGCCACAATGGTTACAGGATCGTGGACGTATTGAAAAATAAACAGGTAGTGTATTATAGGAATGTTATATTACAGACAGGTATACTCCCCGAAATTGAAAATAAAAAAACAAAAGAAAACAACAAGAATAGGACTAGAACGACTCTGTACTAAAATACTCTATCCTCTCGCTGCGAATTCTAACTCGTTAGGTGATACCGTAAGTTCGTGTCGAATTTTATAATTTAAACGTTTAGATTGAAGTATTTCTCGCTTGGCGGCAACGACATATGGGATTCGCCTAATACAACTGACATACGCGCCGACTCTATTCGCAATTTTTATTTCTCCTTTCCACTCTATACAGACATACCTTAGGAGATATTCAGTCATGTCCACCGAAATCCTGATAATTTCAATCACACCGTCCCAAGTATCCTTCTTTCGCACCTCTGTCACACCAGCTGGAACACCTTTCGTTCACGAACCTGTCGCACCTAGACTAAACACTCGCAGAAAAACCCCTATCGCTCCTACAGTATGATAAACGGTGAGAAAATCGAATCTAGACAAAATTGATCAGAGCGTCCGTAAGTGTCCCAACGACACACGTTCACGCTGTGTTTATTTGCCGAGAAGCAAAGCTGAAGGGACGTTGAGATAGTCGATATCTGAAACGCGTTAACACATTTTGCTCGTTATTTTGAATGAAAAAAGTCTAGTTAGCTACGACGTTCGAAATTTTTAGTCGACGATATTCATCTTTGTTTGAATTACTTTGTTTGTTGTCACAGATGACCAACGAGACATTCGATCTGGTAGACATGCACGTCAGAAAAGAATTATACAACTGCGTACCATACTGCCACAAGGATTGCATAAACGGTAAATGCACCGAGCCGGACAAGTGCACCTGTAATCCAGGCTACGTTAAAGTTAAGGGGGAACGCTGCGAGCCTGTATGCAGCCGAAAGTGCGTGCGAGGCACCTGTATAGCCCCTGAGATATGCAGATGCGACGAGGGTTTCGGGCTAACGGGTAGGTCTCCGTACATCTGCGAGCCTGTGTGCGAGAAAACTTGTGTAAACGGGGTGTGCCTACAGCCAGGGGTTTGCACGTGCCATCCTGGCTACAAGTTAAGCGGCGACGAGACTATGCAACACGTATGCGAACCGTACTGCGAGGAGCCATGTGAACCGTACGGAAAGTGCACTGATCCTAACACCTGCACTTGTCTCGAAGGCTACAAAGTAGTTGTTAAGAAGGAGAGACCGGTAACGTAGGAAAACTACGTGGCAATTTTATGTAGACTTAAGGGGGTCTTCTAGTGTGACGGCCGTTTTTTTAGGCCTTCTTTGCTAATTTATTACAGAAGTACGGTAACAGTTATTAACATGAGCTTTATTCCTATGTATTTACTTGTCCTTGAAGAATCATTAGAAATTTTTATTGTTGAAAAATAATTAAATATGGCTGCTGTGGAACACGTCGAACAGGAGCATGAAAAAAAAAGTAGGTCCATGGTTGCCATGATTTGAGCTGTTTTGCTTATCAGAAATAAAAAAATTCAATTGATTCTTATTTAGTATGCACGTCGCTATGGTCGCTAGTAGAATAAAGGAAAAATATTGAAAATTTAAAAAATGGCGGCACTTTGAATACGAAGTATCGATTTTTTCGACTTTTTTTTCGTCTTTCAGAGGCTCTAAAAATCAGAAAAATATATATTTTGGCATAATTCTACTACCGACCATAACCACACATGTTCTGAAAACATGTGCAAAATTTGAGTTCGATTGGTTCAGTAGTTTTTGCCAGATCGTGGCAACCATTTCAGCAAACATGGTTCCGAGAAAAACGCGTTTAAAGTTTTCAGTGCAATTTAGATTCTCCCTTGATGTGTCACACTAAACGAGCTATAACTTCGTTATTTTATTGAATACAACTATAAAACTTCAGGAGTACATTCTTAAAGAGTTGTACTTTCGACATATGCAAAAAAATAAAAATCGATTTTCTGACACCGTCACACTAGAAGACCCCCTTAAGGGATCCTCCTATTGTGCACGGCTAGATAACTGAATTTTCTCGGAAATTTCAAACGAACCAAGTGCTACACGTATCCTCTTGCAAACTTGTATTGTATATTCTGTCATCTTTCGAGAATAGAGAAATATCTTTTATAAGTGAAAAGATCCATTTGTTGTAGAATAGAACCACCGTGAAGGGAGCGCCTTGAAAACTATCTGGCTGACATGTTTTAACTACAGTTTTAGACTACATAAGACCACTTCCTTTCGAAGGCATACGCATCTGCCAATTTTCAGAACGAAGCTTTAAAAATCTTCGTGGACATACTTTCGAGATGTTAAATTATTGGAATATGCAAAAGAAAAAATAATTAATTAATTTGTTCAACCCGCCACAATAGGAAGACCACTTAATTCCTTTCTAAATTTCAATTTTCATTTTCTCCCTCGCAGAAATTGTTATACTTCAAGAACGATACACCCTGTCAGCCTATCTGCAAGCAGACGTGCGTGCAGGGATATTGCAGTGCGCCAGGGGAGTGCACCTGCAACCCGGGCTACACTAAGTCTAAAGGAACTAACAACATCTGCGAGCCTATCTGCAAGGGGAAGTGCGTGAACGGTTATTGCAGTAGTCCTAACACGTGCGCCTGTAACCCTGGCTATCAGGCTGTGGTTAACAATACCAGTACATGCATACCAACCTGCGAGCAAGCCTGCATCTACGGAGACTGCGTTGCACCGAACACTTGTAAATGCAAGAATGGCTATCGTCTGTCCAAAGGTTCTGCAAACGTTTGCGAGCCTGTATGCGAGAAAGGCTGCATCTATGGAGACTGCATTGCACCGAACACTTGCAATTGCAAAGAAGGCTATCGTCTATCCAAAGGTTCTACGAATGTTTGCGAGCCGATCTGCGAGAAAGCCTGCATCTACGGAGACTGCGTTGCACCAAACACTTGCAATTGCAAAGAAGGCTATCGTCTATTCAAAGGTTCTACGAACATTTGCGAGCCGATCTGCGAGAAAGCCTGCATCTACGGAGACTGCGTTGCACCGAACACTTGCAATTGCAAAGAAGGCTATCGTCTATCCAAAGGTTCCACCAACGTTTGCGAGCCGATCTGCGAGCAAGTCTGCATCTACGGAGAGTGCGTTGCACCGAACACTTGCAAGTGCAACGAAGGCTATCGTCTATCCAACGGTTCCACCAACGTTTGCGAGCCGATCTGCGAGCAAGTCTGCATCTACGGAGACTGCGTTGCACCGAACACTTGCAATTGCAAAGAAGGCTATCGTCTATCCAAAGGTTCCACCAACGTTTGCGAGCCGATCTGCGAGCAAGTCTGCATCTACGGAGACTGCGTTGCACCAAACACTTGCAATTGCAAAGAAGGCTATCGTCTATCCAAAGGTTCCACCAACGTTTGCGAGCCGATCTGCGAGCAAGTCTGCATCTACGGAGACTGCGTTGCACCGAACACTTGTAAATGCAAGAATGGCTATCGTCTGTCCAAAGGTTCTGCGAACGTTTGCGAACCAGTCTGCGAGCAAATCTGCATCTACGGAGACTGCGTTGCACCGAACACTTGTAAATGCAAGAATGGCTATCGTCTGTCCAAAGGTTCTGCAAACGTTTGCGAGCCTGTATGCGAGAAAGGCTGCATCTATGGAGACTGCATTGCACCGAACACTTGCAAGTGCAACGAAGGCTATCGTCTGTCCAAAGGTTCTGCGAACGTTTGCGAACCAGTCTGCGAGCAAATCTGCATCTACGGAGACTGCGTTGCACCGAACACTTGTAAATGCAAGAATGGCTATCGTCTATCCAAAGGTTCTACGAACGTTTGCGAGCCTGTATGCGAAAAATCGTGCGGGAACAATGGATTTTGCGTCACACCAAACACTTGCAAGTGCGACAAAGGCTATCGTCTAACTAAAGATTCTGAGAACGTATGCGAGCCGATTTGCGAGCAAGTCTGCATCTACGGAGACTGCGTTGCACCGAACACTTGCAATTGCAAAGAAGGCTATCGTCTATCCAACGGTTCCACCAACGTTTGCGAGCCAATCTGCGAGGAATCGTGCGGTGACAGTGGGATTTGCGTCGCACCAAACACTTGCAAATGCGAAGAAGGCTATCGGTCCATGGACAATCAAACGAAATTCACCTGTGAGCCTGTATGCGATGTTAATTGTGGTAACGGCACCTGCACGTCTCCTAACGTCTGCACCTGCCACCCAGGCCACCAGGAAGACACGCAAGGAAGCTGCCAACCCTTCTGCACGTCCTGCGATCACGGTACCTGCGTTAAACCCGAATTATGCGAATGCGACGAGGGTTACATCTCGATTAACCATGAGAACGTAAGCGTCTGCGAGCCTTATTGCGGGAATTGCACGAACGGAAGGTGTGTGGCGCCTGATAATTGCGTGTGCAACGCAGGCTTCGCGATGGAGATCAACGATACGTTTAGCAATCATAGTTACTGCGTGAACGTGTGCGAAGATAATTGCAACGACCACGGATCCTGCAACGTCGAGAACAAGACCTGCGATTGTTACTACGGATGGAACGGTGTACACTGCCAGGAAGCACAGTTTTGCATCGTGGTGATCGATCGAGATACCGTACAGCTCAACGAGTAACTATTCCAGAATATTTATCGGACGATGTTGTTCACAGATACTTGAAACTTTTCTCTTACAGAACGAATATCGAGCAAAATGTGAACGAGACGATCGGCTACCTGTTCTCGAGCATTCCATCGTGTTTCTACAATTGCACCGACGAAATTACCAACGAGACTACGTGTTACGGGAAATACAGAAGGGACGAATTGGAAAATGACACGATTGCCTGTTTAATTAGCACACGTACGAAGAAGCAATTTTTCCTCTTTTTACACATATTCGTCGTTTAAATATTCGTTCTTTCGCAGAGTCCAATTGCCACAGGATGTACGCAGAGCAGACGAAAAATTTCAATTATATCCCGATAGCAGGAACAGCTGGCCTTGGGACGATGTCAATGTGCAGCGCGGCTGCGGTCTTCTTACTGATACGAAAGTACCAAAGAAGAAAATATTCTATCGGTAATTAACGTCGTTTTAACAACATCGTTTCACAGAAACTTCATTTCGTAACATTTACAAACGCACAGGTGAAGCAGAAAACACGTCGATGCTGAGCGAACCCAATCAGCAGGTGGAAAACAACCGTCTTTAACGATAAGATAATCTTTAATTTTGTTACACTGTACTAGTTCTGATTGTCAATAAAAATCATATTTAATCGGTTTACATGAGCTGAGAAACGGTTCTGTCACCTCCTCAAGGTATATCGAGCATCCCGTCCCGTCCGAATAACGCGAGACAAATAAACGGAAGCTTCGAGCGGAAGTTTTTGTAAATTCGAAAAAGCCAGGTTCAAAATTATTTGCACCGATAACGAAGCTACGGTTCATCGTTAAAACCAACTAACATACGCAGAAGTTTCTTTTCGTCCCTTTAAAAAACGAAACAGCGAAAATTCTACTTCTCTGAAGGAAAAAGAGCGCCGAAAGAGTGCCGTTAAAACTAGAAAAACTCTCGAAAAGACTCCGGTAAAAACACTCGACAGAAAGAAGAAAAAAGAAAAAGCGAAAAAACCTCGTACACTCTATCTATCGACTCTCCACAATCCTACAAACGACGTCGAACGAAGCCAAATGACTTCTCCCAAATGCGATTCACAAACCTCCATTACCCCTTCTCCACGGCGAACCAGAAGTAGAGGTGCAAGCAGCATCGATATGAAAACGGTGATAGTAGAACCTGAAGCAGCAGCAGCAGCAGCAGCTTGTATCCATCAGTCACACACGGTGATCCATTCGAAACTCAGATCTACGCACTGTTCGACAACCACGATACCCAGAGATGAAGAAACCATCGGACTAAAAAACAAAAAACCAAGAATCCGATCGACTCTCGCACAGAGAGTGTAACCTACGACGATATTCGAATCACGGTACAGTTCAAGGTGGCCGGTTGGAAAGGTAACAAACCAATAATCCTCCTTTCGCCCCACCTCCGCATCCCCTTCTGCATGGAGGTTGTTCGTCGTGAGAGAGGACGACGGAGGCAGCCCTGATCTCGATCGACGCGGCGGCACCGAATGGAGGAAGGAAGGGGTCAACGGGTGGCATCGCGCAGCTGCAGTCCGCGGTGGTCGACCGGCTAACGGAAGGAAGGCGTCAGTGAACGGGTAGCACGGGCCAGAGAAACGCGGGCGGCCTGATTTTTCCGAATTGTGTCGAGCTAGAGGAGAGAAGACGGACAGACAGACAGGGGTAGAGACACCGCTGTATAAAATAAGTTAGTCGATCCGTCGGTTCGCGTGCCCGTGCTTGGCTCATTCGTAAAAAGAAAGAACGTCGTCGTCAACCCATATTCTCTAAAAGCGAAAAAAAAAAAGACACGCGTACCTGCGTGCGTGCGTGAGTGTGTGTGCGTGCTATGTGTGCATGGTGACACAGCGAAGCGGATTGAGGAAGACGGGAAGAAAAACCGGAAGAGAGAGAGAGAGAGAGAGGGAGGGAGAGATAGGGAGAGAAAGGGAGAGACGTATGTTAATTTTCAG
>NW_017100369.1:193898-204035 GCF_001263275.1 Habropoda laboriosa
GAGGCAGGCGACGGGGAAGGATGTCGATGCGCCGCCGGTGGTCGGTTTCGGGGGTTGACTCGCGCCGCGGGGGCGATGAGCGCACTTCCCTCCGCCCTGAGACTGACCTGCTGCCGTTCCTGGCTCCTGCTCATCTGCCTCGTCTTCCTGGCGACCGGGTGCAGCTGCGGCACGCGACCGGATCCCCTGATCCCCAGAGGTCTACTGGCAGGTGATGACCTACGAGGATCCAGCTCCGACAACGACGACGACTATGACGACGACCAGGACTACCTCGAGGAGAACATCACTGCGGGTGAGTGAGCAATTTCGATGGAAGAGAGAAAGAAAGAAACACGCACACACCTGGTTTCTGGTGCATCGAGGATACCAACGACGATCACACGGGAAAAGTACGCTTTCACGCGGAAATGTCGAGGGGAGAGGTAGGGCGAGTTTCGGGGTAGAATTGTGCGGGGGTTGGTGCGTCTGATGTTAGGGACGGACTCTCTCTCTCTCCCCCACCTGAACGAGGATTTTCGTAGTGACGACGACGACGATGACGACGTTTGGAGAGAGCAGTTTTTCGAGAGCGTCAGGTGGTAACGATGACAGAGGGCGGCGAGTGGCGAAGCTGTTTTGGGGATGTGGAAGAGGGTGGAATATAGGCAGAGTGCACGTAGGCAGAGGAGATGGAAGAAGTGGAGCAAGAGTAGGCGTAGAGATGTTCCGGTGGTATTGAATAGAACGAGCGAAGAGAGCACTAAGTGTGAAGGATTTTTTAGGGAGAATTAACTCGTGGCGATTCTTAATTGGTTGATTTTTTAGGAGTAGTCTACGACGGTCTGAAGATGTTGGAAATACGGTCTGTTCCGTGTATGTCGTATCCGATTGATTCGTTCTACGTTCGAGGGGGTAATTTATGCTGGCGAATCGATCTATACGGTTCAGGATGGGATTCGTTATGTCGTTTTCTAGCGAAAGAAGGACGGATCGAAGGAACGTGCGTGCCTCGAGATTCTCGCCTCGCCTTGCTCGCGCCTGCTCGATACGAGCGTGCAAACACTCCGCTCCAGAATCTTCAGTCGGAGAGCAAACACTTGTTACTGTC
The DNA here is from genome assembly GCF_001263275.1 of Habropoda laboriosa. Taxonomy (NCBI): domain Eukaryota; kingdom Metazoa; phylum Arthropoda; class Insecta; order Hymenoptera; family Apidae; genus Habropoda; species Habropoda laboriosa. The sequence goes on from NW_017100369.1 coordinate 194,989, forward strand.
GTTGTTATCGTCATCTAGACGTTTTCCCTTCGTCAGACGATAAGTAGCCCTCGTCTCAGCCTCATTAAATCCGTGGAGAGGAGGCTCAGCCGAAATGTTACGAAACAGCGGAAAGTTCAGCCAGGATCTTTTTCTCTATTTTTTTCCTCTCTCTCTCTCTCGGTGGTTGGACTATTTACGGTCCAACGGTACCTCCGTGTAACCTCTATCAACATGAGAAGCATACTTTTGCAATTCTTACAATTTCCCATTCCTAATCTCTCCGTACAATTTCACCACCGATCCACTCGATCATCGGTTCAAGTACGAAGAATAAAAACCGAAAAACTAGATATCTCAGCGTAAGAATTCGCGAATTGCGCGTGCGCCTAGGTGCACGGAAAGAGAATCCTTCTTGATTTTCGCGCCAACCACGCCGCCGGTATTGATTTTAATGGATGCTGCAAGCTCTCTCGGTGTCCGCATGTGGGAGTTTGCACACCGCCTGCAGCTGCATGAGATTTCAAAGAGATCTCTCTCTCTCTCTCTCTCTGTCTTCCTCCTCGCCCTCTCTTCTCTCCTACCTTCTCCAGCAACTCGAGAAAGAGAAACGAGGGAACGCGTGGTGGAAAAAAAGGTTAGAGAAGAGAGAAATATCGTGCGTCATTCACCCCTGTCTCCTTGCCTTTCCTCTCCATTCACTGGAAGGAGGCTCGGTGAGCACACTCCTCGAGCTGGAGCTCGAGCAAGCGGTGAAAAACACCGGCGAATCATCATCAGCCTAACGATCCACCCCCCTTCCTTTTTTCTCCCTCACGTGAACTTCCTGAACCAGGTCAAAAAGCGTAATTCTGCGTGCTTTATTATTTACGCGACGCAGCCGTGCTCCAACGAAATCCACCCTCTCTCTCTCTCTCTCTCTCCCCCATTCATCCGCATTTCGAAAAGATCGATCGATCGGTTGCGCGGAGTCGCCACACAATTCACCGCGATGTGTGCGAAACCCTGCTCTTTTTCTTCTCCTCCTCCTCTCTGTATGAAACGGTTGTTTCGGGATAGTTAGGTTCGTTTTATATTCCTACGTGTACGTTCTTCCTGAACGTTTGCCAAGGGTGGTTACGATGGTACTTTAAACAGTGGGTAGAAACATTTAATAACGATATAACGCGATAATTAAGGAGAAATCGATAGGCGGTCTGGCGTGATGCCCGGCGCCTGGTAACTCGAACCAAATGGCGTAATTATCCTCGGGGAAAAAGGTTCACCTGGTGTACTAATTGAACGGGAACAAGGGTAGGAAAAACACCTCCCCTTTGGTCAGGTTACCGAGAGAGGGGGTAGAATAAAATTCTCTCGCACAAGTTTTTTACACCGTCGTCCATGGATAAGGAGGAGTTTAAAGTGTGTTGAACGATGTATCAATGGAGAATCGAGGAGGCGTAGACAGCGCAGTCTCGGCGTCGTCTACAAAGGAGCACCAGATATCAAACAGCTTTTGATGCGAGAAAGTGGCCTGGATAGAGTAGCGTAACAATGCTTCTTTGCTTCATTAATCGTTCAGAATGTATGCGCGTTCATGGCTCGACAAACAGACGCCGGTGACAACGGGCCGGTGGCTTGCACGTCAAAGGGAGGACAAAGACGCGTATCGAGGCGGGGAATAATAGTTGAAAAGAGAGTATCTGTGTAACGGGGATAGAGAGGGTGGGACGATAAATGGGTACAACTGAGAGGACATCCTTCGCAAGAGGATTCCCTTCTTAAAAAATGTCCTGTCGTCTCGTTGAACCGTAGTTCGATGCGTTACTGTCTTCGGAGAGGTCCTTTTTCAGTTGAAATTCTACTCTAAACGGAGCAAGTTAAGAATTGGTATGCTGGAAGATTCAGACTTGTTTTCGTGAACTGGAATCATGTCGGTTGTCACACGAAAAGGTAGAACCTACACACTCTACTGATTTAAATGCCAGACTTATTCTTGGAAAAGTTAGTTCGAGGTTATGTTCGACGTAGAGAATGAATTGTAATCAAATTCGCTTTGTGGGATAGGAACAGCTACAAAACTCATGAAACAACGTTGCTTTAAACAGCTACCTCACTTTTTCACAAAAAAAAAAAAAAAACAACTAAATATATATTTGAGAAATTTATCGCAAAAATTCAGATTTTTATGAATACGGTGTATTGACAAATGTGCTTCGTGATCTAGAATCACGTCGATTGTCATACGAAAAGGTAGAACCCACTCCACTGCTTATTCTTGGAAAAGTTAGTTTGAGGTTATGTTCAACGTAGAAAATGAATTCTAATCAAATTCGCTTTTGAGGTAGCAACAGCTACAAAACTCACTAAACAACGTTAATTTAACCATTCACATCACTTTTTCCCAAAAAACAGAATTCGGAATTCAGATTTTCATGATAAATGTGTTAAATTTGCTGCAGCTTACGTCGACTAATAAAATTTAGTTAACCCATTTTTTACCAAAAAAAAAAAACATTCAATGATTAAAAATACGTTTGAGAAGATTATTGCAAAATTTCAGATTTTCATAATAATTGTGTACCGAAATATGTGTTAAATCTACCGAAGCTCCCTTCGATTAGCAAAATTTAGCTTCGGCCAAGTTATCGAGGCTTGAAACTTTCCCCTACGAATCCGCCATTTCATGTGCAACGTCCTAACGCGGTGCAATTCATCTTTTCGCGAGTACGAGCCACCGTTCAACGCTACAATGCCGCGAATTCAGAATATTCCACGTCTGACAAATCCACCCGGCAAATAATTCATCCCCTATACCATAGGGGAAGTTATTTCGAATTCAAGCTAAATTGCAAGTAGTGAAAGTTAATTATCGATGTTCACCGCAGCCCTAGTTGGAGGAGTAGGCACGAAACGCGAAAGGTGGCCTCGATTGGGGGGGGAGGGGCCTATGAAACAATAGTCGACGCTATTTAAGGGAACACAGCCTACATATTTCATCTGGTATCGCGGAGGGTTTGAACATGGTGGATAATCTAGCTGGCTATCGATTCCCCGTCTGTTTTCAGCAAAGGGGCAGTACCTGGGCTCGCCGTGCGATGTCTCGTGCAATCCGGAACTGCAGCACGTGTTCTGCGACACCGTCACTGGTTTCTGCGAATGCGAGAAGTTCTATCCAGTTCGTCTTGGGCCTAGCAAAGGATGTGCCAAACGTACGTAAACGGATACATTCTCCCTTTCTCTCGTATCAACTAGGTCGTCCCTCTCGTTTTCCTATAGCGGGAAGAGAGAATTCAACGCGATAACGTTGGACAGCTGATGTGTATGTGTGTATGTATATGTTCATCGAACGAGAATAAATATCGACGGACGATTGTTCTCCCTTGTTTTATGCGTTTCGAGACACGACAAACTCCGGTCTGACACTTGTTACTTTCAGTCTAATGAAAAGCTAATCGATTTGTCTCCTTTTCTTTTCATTTTTTTTTTTGCTTCCTAACCCTTTTACAGTTTGACACCTTGACTCTGAGGTAATGATAGAGAGGCTGATTTAAAAGGAAAATACACCTTGTGAATTTTTGCTAAATTTCTGGTAAAATTGTTTGGAAAAAATAGCAGAAATCTCATTCTTCCTTCGTAACCCTTTAATACTTTGACACCTTGTCTCTAAGCTAACAATACAGAGTCTGCTTTAAAAGAAAAACACACCTTGTGAATATTTGCTACCTCGACTTTGCTAATCTTTCGGTAAAATTATTTAGAAAAAAGTAATAAAATAGGAAGAAGTTTCTCGCATACGACAGTATCGAAACAAGAAATTTGAGTTCAGAGTACCGCGTTATCTGTCAAGTATCGAAAGACTTACAAGTATACCAAGGTCGAAACTGGCGAGAATTGAACCAGGCAACCGGTTGTTCCAGCTAAAAGACTCGGGGAGCAATGTTTCTATCGCGCGACTTGCACTTTTGCGGATCAGCACTCGACCTGCACTCAGGTGCAGCACAACGCCGTGTGCGACTGCGAGGAAGGGTACCACAGGGTCGCCTTGTCCAGGCCTAGCAAGAAGGTGTTCTGCGCCGAAGGTACACCGTGCCAACTTCTTGTCAAATGAATTCAAACACCCTGACGGGATGCTCGATTATATTTAGAGCCTCTGTGATCCTTTCAATTGCAATCAGTCACACGAGAGCTGGTGTCGAGACGAAGAAAAGACAGATTGGAAATGAATTGGCACGAGCTCTCGAGAAGTTTCTTCGTCGTTTGAACGATATATCGCACTTGCGTGACAGATTGTGTGTACAAGGTGATTCAGAGATGCAAAGATAAGGGTAAATTTGTTCGTATAGGTCTCAGTTTTCAAGAAAATCGAGATTGACTAATCGTTCGCTATCTCTACGCTTTATTAACCCCTTGAGATATGATTTCTTTTTTTACTATGCATCTAAGCGTCAGCCATTTAATGTTTTAGTACTGTGTTAAGTAACAAAAGCTTATCTGTTATATTATAGATTAATTAGATTTAGCAATCCTCAGTCTTACAAACTCAAACGAAACTTAAGATTACAGTTCATTTTTGTCACATCCTGACCAGAATCTCTGCAACGACTCTGACACATTGTTGTAAATTAAGAGATTAACGGTTTCATTAATTTACATTTACATTACCGAACGAATTGTCCAAAGTGACATCCTTGCTCTTTGAATCGGAGCTACAATTGTCCAGAAGCCTGTACAATGCTTCGTCTCAACTACAGAAAAGATTCACCCTCTCTTTTACTATGACAAATTTACAAAAACAGTGAACGAATCTTTAAATCCAATTTTCTCTATTGAACACAGCCCTATACGAACAAATTTAATTCTTGACTCCAAGTTTCCAGAAACACCCTGTACAGAGATCCCAGATTTTTCTAGCTTTACCCAACAGTACTCCTTACCCACTGCATGCCCCGCTAACAAGTAATTATCGCAAAACGCACCGCCGTTCGAGTACTGAAATGTGGCAATGAAATCTGTTGTTAGATCTGGTGCTGATAACGACGGATATTCCTACCCTGCTCTGCATAGCATCGGGAATAGCGGTATTCACGGCGATGATATGCTTCGTGCTCAAGTTATTCAGTCGTGCGAGATACTCAAGGCCGCGGCACTATGCCAACGCGAATCACGCGCCGCCTATGCTGTTCTCCAGCGACACGGGTGAGTACTGCTTATCGGACTCTCTCTCTCTCTCAAGGATCCATAATCAATAATCGTTTGTAAACGACTACGACGATACCCGGAGAGAAAACCGTGTGTACATTCTACGAAATCTGTGATCGGTTTGCAATACGGTTACCACCGCCACCCTTAACCACGGCGGGAGAGAGAAAAAATGAAAAGTTTATACTCGCGGGTGCTGTAATTCCTGTGGTTTTAAGAAGCTCAGCCTTCTCCGTTGCAAAATCAATACACGCTAAGTGTATCGATGAAGAACTCCTCCGTCTATTTTCGTTTCACCCTATTTCGCCCGGCCGGGGCCTTGAGGGGAATCCTAGAACGCGGGCGGAACTCTAACGATCGCTTAGACCTGTGCGCTGTCCAACACGGGTGAAGCCCTCTTATGCGGTATTTTCATTTCCTGCGTCATCGAACGTCAACGCCGTTGCGATACGACGTCGTTTATACCGCTTGGACACGTGTAGCCTGTGGGAAAATGCTGAATTCTGGAACCTGGACCGATATTCAGTTAGAACATAGATCCCTTAGAATATCGAGGAGACCTATGAAGTATGCAACCTGGACTTTTATCCCTTCATAGTTAGCGTTAGTTCCCTTAGAGTGTCGAGGAAACCTGTGAGAAGTATGCAACCTGAATTAATCCTTCATACAAAAAAAAAAGCAAACCTGGCCTTGAAAGATAGAAGGGCTGAAAAAAGAAATTCCTTGTAAAAATGTGCCCCTCTTGAGAGTTCGAAGTTAGATCCCCTAGAACGTGAAGAAAAACCTCTCTCTGTGCTTATCCTTCATAGTTACAGTTTAGATCCTTTAGACTAATCGAGGAGAGCTCTCAAGTATGCAAACTGCGTTTGCACCCCTGATAAAAAGAAGCCCCAGCCTTGTTCTTTCACAGAGCAGAAGGTGCTGAAATTCCCGGCGAAGTGTTATCCTTTGAATTAGTCTCTTAGAACCCCTTTTAGAAATATCGAGAACACCTGTGAAGTATGCAAAAACCTCTGTGCTTTGTCCTTCATAGTTAGAGTTTAGATCCCTTAGAACTGTCGAGGAGAGACCTATGACGAAGTATGGGCGACCTGGAGACTAATTCTTTCTTTTTCTTTTTTTTTGGAAAAAAAGAGATAAAAGAAACAAACCTAGCCTTGGTTCTTTCGAAACTAGCACAACAGAAGGGGTGAAATTCCTTTGTAAAATGTTGTCTTCTGAATGAAACGGAGTTAGTAATAAAAGGAATCCAACAGGTATCCCACTGACGCTCCACGGTGGCCGGCCATCTTCGCGTTCCAGCCAAAGAAGCAGCACAGGAGGTCCGCTTACCTACGCGTTCACCAGGAGGCCAAGCAGCGGTGGTAGCCGTGGTCCCCTGGTACCAGCGTCGAGAGCAGGTGCGGCACGTGCCGCCGCCATCTTGCTTATATCGTGTCACCTGCAGGCGACCAAAGGCGGGAACAAGCATCGACGTACCCTTAGCGACGTTGCTGAGGGATCGTCCGACGGCCTCGGTAGACGATCAACGATCTCTTTCTAAATCTTTCGTTTTCTGTCTTCTATTCTCTCTGTCCGCATCTCTCTATCTCTCTCTATCTATCTCTATCTATCTATCTCTGTCTCTCTCTCTCTCTCTCTCTTTCTCTCTCTGTCTCTATTTCTCTCTCACACACACACTATGTACACCACCTGTGTGTCCGTTAATTAACTCCCCTTTCTTCTATACTTCTACTTCTTCTACTTCTTCTTCTTCTTCTTCGACTCGTTCGAATGGTTTCTCATTCGGAACGCCCTGTCCCCCCTTCTTTCTTCTCTCGTCATTCGTTTGATTCGTTGAGTGACTCGTGGAATTTGATGCAGCGAATTAAACCGATTTTCTTTTTGTTTTTTGTTTTGGGTAAATCTGATTTTCGCGAACTTGCAAAGCTACGGATTTAGTGTATTGTTTCAAAGAGTTTTTTGTGCTTTTTGTGTTCTTAAGTAAAGAATTGCGGGAGATGCTGTTAAACCCAACTGTGTCAAATCACGAAGATCACTTGCTTATTTTCTTACCCCGAGTTTCTCTGTATTAATCCATCTTTCGTGCAATCTCTCGTCCCCTTTTTACTCGAGACTTCAGTTCAATCCTGTCCCGTTATACGAAAGTCGCCTCTCGAGCGGGCGGCACCGATGACGAAGAAGAAGATGGTGGTGGTGCTTTGAGTCGTGCCAAATACCGTTGTCGCTGTTGTGTCGTAGTCGTTGTTATTGATATTTAGCACCCTACAACTCCGCCCACCTTGTATTGCGTCTCCCGAACTTCTTTGTCCAAGTGTCACTTCTATCAATCCTTTCGTTACTTTGTCAGAAAGAAAGGAAAAAGGATGAATTCTAGCACGAGGGCTGAAGAAACGAAGGAAACGCAATTCTCCGTTCTCGTTTCTCCTCCTTAAAGACACGAACAGCCCACCCGTCTTTTCTCTGTTGTTCAAACCACAGTTAGATTGTTGTCTCTCCTTCGATATGCAAATGATATGCATTATCTTTCGCCGATGATACGATGGCCGTAACGGTACTACGATCCTCCTTCGCCCTTTCTCGCCGCAATCCCGATCCCCCTCTAAAAACGTAAACTCTAAAGAAAAGAGGAAAAACGAAACTCACTCCCCTCCCAAGTCGGTGTATTACACACTACTCATCTCCTGTGAATAGATACTTGGAAAGAAAAAGGAAAAGAAAGAATACCGATACGTAATAGAACCACGTGGTACACACAATACGTGTGGCATATATATACATATAGTACGTATGTATGTATATGTATACGTACTGCCGTGAATAATTCGAGAAAAGAAAAGAAAACACAATGCCTACATATTGCCACCGTGAAATGTGATTTCTAATGTGTTACCAATAATAATAAAGCGCTGCACGAGTGTGTTACGAGATAGCAAGATGGCAGCGGCCGATTTCGTTGCTCGTTAACGAACGAACGTTCTCTGGTAAGACGTAGAGAGACACGAAATCTTTACGCACTAGCTAGCTCGCCGCACACGCACGCAAAAACTTCAATCTATGTATGATTTCGTTTTTTTTTTGTTTAATTTATCACACATACACACCAAGCCCCGCCGCGGGTTCGCATGCCAACGGGACCAAAACGCTTTCTCACCTGTGTAAAGAGGGGAAAAGAAAAAAGAAAGAAAACCCCTTCGAAGCCACCTCGATTTTTAATGAACGCGCGCGACGGACGTTTCTTTTTGCTCTCTCTCTCTCTCTCTCTCTCTCTCACTCTCTCTCCACGCCCACAATATCAAACTTTTGCGGGGGCTACGTGGGGTCTGGAATTCTCCAATTAAGCCTGCTACACACATTTTACCTCTTGCCGCCTAACGTTTTATTTTTGCTGCACACACCTCTCTCTCCCTTTCTCTCTCTCTCTCTCTTTGAAGGGAAATGTCGCTTTTCGGCGCTATTGCAAAACGCGCGTCAAGTTGTGCCGTGGCAAAAAATTGAAAAAGAAAAAAAAAAACGAAAACGTTCGTCTTCTATTCGCTTATACGTCCGCTTTCTCGCTTCTATATACATTAATACATGTGTGCGTGTGTGCGTGCGTGCCTGCGTGCGTGCGTACGTGTATGTGTGTATGAGTGTGTGTGCGTATTGGAAGAAACGTAAACGAGTCTTGACGCTTAAAAATTTGAGAAAGAAATGAAAATGAGATTGAATTGACGCTTCTTTTTTAACAAGAAGGAATTATAACGAAAGATATCCTTATTAAGGATTTCACTCCGCTGGATGCGCTTGCTAGAAATCGAAGGACAACCGTACACACATGTCTGTTCGCTTCATACATATATATATATATTCTGTATACATTACATATATATGCAACAGAATGATGC
>NW_017100369.1:204046-210361 GCF_001263275.1 Habropoda laboriosa
CTCTATCAGTTCTATCTCTCTCTCTCTATCTCTATCTCTATCTCTCTTTCTATCTCTCTCTGTCTCTCCCTCTTGCTGTCTTTCTGTCTGGCTTTTGTATATGCGTCGTGAATCAATAAGAACCCCTAACAAGCATCCCTGAATTAGAAACACTTAAACAGCTAGCAAAGTATTTCGCACCCTTCACCCTTCGATCCGCGTATATACACGTGCAACCGACCTACAACTCGATGGCTCTTAGTACATGTATAATTTCGCAGAGTTTTGCCCGTTCAAATTAATCATTCGTTGCATATACGATATATGTATATGTATGTGTGTGTGTATATACGTATACAGTAGCGGTCAAAAGTTTCGAACAACCTGACATAATTTACTATCAATCGAGGGATTTTACTATCAATATTGAATCTCATTGCTGATTCTTTATAGATTTGAAACTGACGTTGAGGTGATCTATGGTCATTTATTTACCTCGTTTCGATTGATCTCGGGGTGATAAAAAGTGGTTCTTCGTAGGTTTGAAATTTATACGGGGGTGATCGATGGCAAGTTACCTCGTTTCGATCGATTTGAGGGATAGAAAAATTGGTAAATCTCTTCTGAGATTTTTTTGGTAACTCGCGTGATAGAAAGTGATTTCTTTATAGGTTTGAAATTTATACGGGGGTGATCGATGGCCATTTACCTCGTTTCGATCGATTTGAGGGATAGAAAAATTGGTCGAGAAAATTCTTAGAATTTTTTTCGAATATATATATCGCTTCAAGGTCCACTCGAAATTACACGAGCACAGTTAGAGACGCTTAGAAGGATCGACGTTTGCGGCGTGGCGAATTTTATCGATTCGCATAGACGGAAACACATCGGTGATAGTGCGAGCTTTCCTCTGTGCGCTTGCTTTTCACGCTCAAGTGACCAAGCTTCTTTCTCTATCTCTCATCATCGTACTAACATTATACACACGTTACACCGTCGTCACACCATTGCAATACTGGACCAACAAATTCTCCACGAACGAACGAAAAACACAAGAAAAAAATGAAAGAAACACGCCATAAACAGTCTACGCACAATGAACTCGAACACCGTACATCGAAATCCCTCTTTCTTCTGTTTCTCTCTATCTCTCTGATTATACCATATACCGATATATACTTTTGCACCTTTGTGTGTATATCCTTCCACCCGATCGCTGCAATTTCAATCTCTGTCCATTCATTCACAACTCCTTCTCGTGTTAATTCACCATTTTATCTCACTCTCTCTCTCTCTCTCTCTCTCTCTCTCTCTCTCGCGTTTCTCCCCTTCCATCGGCTTCTCTTCGATAATAATCGCCACAGCGAAAGCGAGGGAGTGCCGTCGAAGTGCTTGTGCATTCCTGAAAAACCCACCCCGATTTCTCAACGGTGAATTAGATAGACGAACGAAGGATTAATTCAAGCGACCAGCCAACTTAACCGTTCTAATTACTTTATCATATATGTATATATGCTTATGGTACATAGCCTAAGAGAGGAGGAGCGATCACGATCGCGATCGTCTAAAATAGACGCGCCGTCCGCCATTATGAATCCGAGAATCATTCGCTGATAATCAATTTTTTATACATATCTAGCAGACGCCTTTGATATAACAATTAGATCTCGTTTCTTCTCGTTCTTACGAGCCGTAGATGACGACATACGTGCGTTTGTGAATTTTATAGCGTAGCGACCAAAATTGGGAGAATTTGGGGGTGAAGAATTTTGACGAATGTAAAGAAAGAAAAAGAGAAACGAAAAGAAAAAAAAAAAAATAACGAAACTTGTACGAAACGTGAACTAAAACTGGACCGTTGTTTTTCTCTTTTCTTCCACCGACAGGTTCTCGGCGTCCTAGCTTAACGTCGGTTCACAGTTCGACGTCCTCGGCGAGAAGTTACAGCGCGAGGAGATTAGAGAAGGAGAGGAACGAGAAAGAGCAACGACAAGCACTGCAGGAGTTGAGATTAGCCAAGCAAAGGGAGCAACAGCAACAACAGCAGCAACAAATAGCGCCTACGCCTAGCCCTCGTACCCCTCACTCCATGGACGAGCTGTTGCCGTCTGTGGAGGAGGGGAAGGAGGTCTTTTATAACGAGGTACTCTGTAGGAATAATTGGTTTTCGTAAAAATGAATATTTTCTTTTCGATTATTATTAGCGCGAACTCGTCGCGACTGGCTAAGCTGTCGATCGTTACGAACGGAAAAGAAAAATCATTTACACTGTTCTTCTTCTTTTCTTTTCTTTCGTTTGTTCATTTCCATGGGTGTAACATCGTTGCGATAGGCAAAATTGTGAACAGTTACGAACGGAAAAGAAAAATGATTCACGCTGTCGTTCTTCCTTTTTTTCCTTTTTTTTTTTTCGTTTGTTCAGTTCCATGGATGTAACACGTTGCGACAGAGAAAGTTGCCGAGAGTTACGAACGAAAAGAAAAATGAGAGAAAAATTGAGTTGAATCAGGCGTGGTGACAACTGTTTTAATTTTGAATTCTAATGTTTTGTTAACCCTTTGCACTCTGCTGGCACCATCGAGGCACACTCGTGATACGGTAGCATAAAGGAAATAAAACTATTTGTAATTATTTACTTTCGAAATAAAAATTTTTGGATCTCGAAGGGTTCACTGCGAAAGTGTGGTGGAGTTTAGAGGAAAGGAAGGTTACAAGTGCAAAGGGTTAACCTTTTTCCTTTTAACAATTCTTCAGTTGTCCGAATATTATGATTTTCTAACTCTCGAGAGTTCCCACGTGGTTCAAATCGCTTATTATCGAGGAAAATTGTTTAATTCTGTAATTGGAACGATAACTACACCAGCAGGTGCCGACGTCGTCTGACATGACGGAAGAAACTCCGGTGAAAACGACCGCCATCACGACGACGAACGTGAACGCGAGCAGATTCGGCGAAATGGCCCCAGTCACGACCTCGACAACGTCCATCTTCGAAACGAACATCGCACCGCGCGCCACCGGTGACATTTTTCAAGTGTAGTTAAGGACTAAAACCGAGAAACAAAAAAAACCAACAAAAAACCAAAAAAAAAAAACCAACAAAAAAAACACAAAAAAAAAAAATATCGAACGAACTTTGATTAAAAGCGCCACGTGACTCGAATCTACAACGGTAAAACCAGCGGAGAGACGAGAAAGGACAAGAATCAAGTATACACGATGAAAACACACACGTAGCAGCACAGTTCCGAAACCGTATTCGAATAAAGAGAGAGAGAGAGAGAGAGAGAGAGAGAGAGAGAGAAAGAGGGACGAAATGTCCCGAGCTTTTGAAAGAAGAGAAACGGTTGGTGAAGGAAAACAGAAACGATCGCAACACACGCCTAGGAGAGATCGAAACGCGCTATCGAGATCTGGAATTTAATTGAAAAGGTGGTAGGAGGTGGCGAGGTCCAGATGTAAGAATTGAAACCGGAAAGAGAGAAAAGAAAAGAACAAAAAAAAATGAAAAAACACACACAATTAATAAAGCGAATGCTCTGTCACGGATACACACATGTAGATACAAAGGGTACAAAGATACGGGGGCGGCAGAGTTTGTTAAAGTTGAAGTTTATTGCTTGAGCTACGCGCGAAGGCCTAGAATTTATTCTAAAAAACAAAAAAAAAATAAAAATAAAAATGATATGTTTTTATTACCTAGGTACCGGTCGGTACTTAGATGTTGAGCCAAGCTTTGAGCATATAAAATAAACGAAGAAAAAAAAAAACACAAATGTAATAATATGCGAGAGTCGAACGAGAGAACAAAAAAAAAAAAACGAGATTTGTTCGGCTTTAACATACGTAAACATTCAGGAGTACACCTGGCGTCGTTCACGTAAAAGATGCACAGGTGTACGAAGCTGTACCTGAATACAGGGGTGGTACGTGTTGTACATTTAAAGGTTAAGAGGTTTCGCGGGAATTCTGGTCCAGCAACGAATGTTTCCTTGTCCGTGAATGTTGCAAAAATCGAACGATGTATTCTGCATTGAAATAATCACACGAATTGGAAAAATATCATTTTCGAATTAAGAACGATAAGATTTATCGAACTTCTTTGATATTTCTTTTTTTTTATTAAAAATGCGTCGAAGAAATAACGTGAAATATTTTTGGCGATTTTGTGGTCTAATTTTCTTGGAATTTTTGCCAATTTAACGGGCAAGGAAGAGGATGGCTTTAGTATTCCGAATGATTTTCTATGGCTTAAATATTTTAAGCTTCTACAAATCATTGGTTCGACGGTAGAATTTTTAACGAAGAAATTCAGAGAAACGATCGGGAGAAATTAACGAACGAGAGAAAAGGAATTAAGCTTCGGTACCGCAAATGCTCCGTTACGATTTACTTACATATCAGTGATAATATCAATTTTCTTTCCTTTCTTACATCGACGATTCCTTTTTCGAAGTACTCTCGAACGTTAGGTTAAAAACACTTGTTAGTGAAAAAAAGAAAAAGAACAAACGTAATGTTAATCTTTACTATAATTACTCATTGTTTCGTACGTTTACCGACAATTCTACTAATCGATTCAATCAGCATATCAGACGATTTGAAACCTTGTAAAACGATTGATCGAGATATACCGGACGAAAGAGATCGAAAAATTGAATATCCCAGTGATTCCATAATTATACATACGTACATATTTAAAAAAAAAAAAAAAAGAAGACGAGAGAAAACAGTCATATAGCATTATTCGATAGAAGAGAAACAGAGGCAAAAAATGTTCTACGTCGAAATTGATCGATTGAAACTTCGTTAATACGTACTTTAAAGAAAAAAACACTGTTATGGAAAAGCTCTGATTCCGTTTTTACGTGAAAATTCGTTTCGTTTGCTCGAACGGAATTTGCTGCGACAGACGAGCAATTGGCAGGGCATTCTCGAGTGGGTCGAGGCTAAACATACCTCTAATCTTAGGTAAATTAACTTGGAGAGAACCAATATGAAAGAGCGAGAGAGAGAGAAGAGAAGTGAAATAAAGTTTAGGCTGGTGCATAGAAACGAAAACGAACCGACGATACATTTCATCGTGGTTTCGGGCACCAGCGAGAAAATCGTGCTAGAACGAAATTAAAGACGAAAAAAAAAATTAATAAAACTGTGCTACGACTATTGCGGTCTCGTTATCTCGCTTTTCTGCGACCGAAACTGCGTGAGGCACGAGCGGTTTCCCTATTTTACGTCGCTTTACCCCGGTGAACTGACCAAAAAAAAAGAAGAAATAAATAAAAGAAAACAGAAATAAAAATGGAATTCAGTGGAAGGCACGAGTCGCGGGAACGAAATGAAAGAAATGTCACACAGAGCCAACCCGGGAATGATTTATCCTCGTGGGGTATGATATCGTGGAAATTACGCGGTTAAATATTCCTTCGTTTCCGTTCTCGAACGAAGACACCCGATGTTTTATCGTCCGTCGGTACGAAACATCGCGCGGGAGAATTTAATTTGTTTCGTTGTGGTACGCAAAAAGAAAAAGAAACGGAAGAAAACGATGGTCTCGAAATAACGTACGTTCTGCTCTCTTTCTTTTCTTTTTTTCTTCTCTATATACTTTATCGTCGTAAATTGTTGTTTCAATTTTTCTCTCTTTTTTTTCTTCTTCATATTTTCTCCTCTTCTTTTCTTCCCTTTTTTGTTCAAACAACGCCAATGTGAACCGTCTCGTTGCATCGGTGCATACGATTTATCCCCTGAGTCGCTCGGCTCACCAAATGTAAAATTGTAGAGATAAAAAGAAAAAATCGTTAAAAAGCAAATTATATATATTCTATATATACATATTCTATTATATACGTGTATATACGTAAGAAGCGAACATGCACGAGGGGGCTGTGTTGCATTAATAACTCACCGAAAAAAAAGAACGGTGGAGAAAAGAAAATGGGGAGACGAACAAAAAACGAGAAACAGAAACCGTACTTCCTGTCTTTTACGTAGAGGCGAGAATAGGCAAAACCCAGAAGATAAAGAAGAAAACGTGTATCGACGTGTCTCGTGTTCGAATAATTACGCTGCCTTTCCCGATCAAATAAATAAAACTAACGGTAATTTAACGAAAGAGAAGACAACCAAGAAAAAAAGAAATAATATAAAGGAAAAAAATGGAATACAAACGAGAGAGAGAAGTAGAGAGACAAAGAGTCTTGTATGAAAAAAAAAAAAATAAGATAAAATAAAAGTAAAGTAAATAAGAGAACGTTCTTGCGACTACGCGATTCTACCAGTTGTAAAGTCCTTGCGCGAATGGGATGAATTAAGGTAAATAAAATGCAAAAAAAT
>NW_017100369.1:210567-241390 GCF_001263275.1 Habropoda laboriosa
ATAATTTTTATTATTACGAGATAATTCAACTCGACCCGCCGCCTGATTTCTAACAAAAAAAATAATAAAAAAACAAGAAAAATCCAACCAAAGAGACAAACAGAAACGGTCGATGTTCAACGTTATCGTTTTATCCCATTTTAAATGTTTACTGTATAATAAAAATTGTAATATAGTCGTTGGGCAAATAAAGCTCGTTTTTCGATATATACAACATATCACAGGTACCTATCCGCAATCTCAACCACTTTCAATTCCATTAAAATAATGCCACGTATGAATTCTTCAAATCTTTCTTGAATTCTGTATGAAACACCCGCTGTTTATCACGTAGATCTCGAATCCGCTTAATGGATCTGATGCGAGCAACGAAATTATCCGAATTAAAAGCACCAGTGTTTCGCGTGATCTTTCGAGGAACGTTTCGTTTCACTTGGACGAAATTACAAAATTCGAAGGTTTCACTTGTATTTTGGAGAAATTTTTTTTTTTTTTAGAATGGAGGAGGAAATAAACGTTGAAATGGAGAATAATCCGGAGAATAAACCGGAGTATACGTTGCGTCCTATAATATACGTTTCCTGGTTACTCGGTGTCGGAGTCGCGAGACCGAAATGTTCTCCAAAATGGCTGACGATGGCCCTCCGCGTTCTCCACTTCGCCGTGAGCTCGGTGATCGTCGCGTTCAGCGCGATGGACTTCGCGAATTTCGGCAAACAGTTCACCAGCAAGCTGTTCGAGATCATGTACTGCATGAACGAAACTGTCTGCCACCTTGCCGCTTACTATTACGTCTATCACATGGTAAGACACTACGAGAAATGGCCGGAATTGATGAAAATGTTGGAATCTCTAGATAGAAACATCGGCAGAGAAACTTCCATCAACGATCGATGCGTGAAAATCAGGCAAATCTTCGCTGTTTCCATAGTTTCGCTGTTCGGTCCAGTTTCGTTAATCGTTCACGTTCTCTATTACTATTTCACCGATCCTGAACAAATTTTTGCTTCCGATCTACTCTTGTATTACACGATCGCGCAAACTTTGGTGAACAGTTTCGTGTTCGATATCGTGGTCTACGTGATCTGTCAGCGATTCAGAGCGATCAACGAGATCGTTGCACGGTTGGACGAGAAATTGGGAACGTACTGGACCACCTTGAAGATCAGAAGAATCAGAAGGCTGCACAATGGCATGTACTTACACACTCGACGCGAGAAATATTGACAAATTTCCTGCGCGCGTTAATTCGGAGCGAGTGACGCAAACGAGGGACACGTTGTATGGTTCTTTCTCTTCTAAAGATAGACGATGGAGGACGAAAGTTGAACGGACCTTTTCAATTGTGAAATTAATTTATTTCGAATTTTGTCGGAAGACCTTCGGAGAGAGAAGCATAAATTGTCTCTTTCTTGCGACTCGCTTCGTACGCTTTCTGTACTTCACGTTTGTGATCGATATGAACACTTTGCAGAATTATGCTCTATAGTAATGGCGGTGAACGATATCTACGGCGTAGATCTGTTATTATGCTCTACAAACGCTTTCATAATGGTGGTAGCGAAATTATTCAGGATCTACATGAGCGCAGCCGAGCACAAAAGCGGTTTCATATTTCTGAACAACGTGATCTGGATGATTTACGGGGGTCAATTCATAGTGATGTGTTGGGTGTGCACGCTGACCCATAGAGAAATAAATAAAATTGGTCTATATATCAGCGAGTTCGTTCTCAACACGCGGCACAACACGAAATTCACCAAGTTGGCGTACTTCCGGAATTTTCGCAACAAAGAACCGGAACCGTTAGAAATTTTCAACGGTCGCGGTGACAACGGTGTGTTGAATCTAAACGGTTTCGGTATGGAGAGCCTTCTGCGATCGAATTTCGAACGAGACTGCGTTAGAAACGAAATGAACGATTTTTCGTTGCAATTGCAACACCACAGAGTCATGTTCACCGCCTGTGATTTCTTCGAAATGGATAACTCTTTACTGACGAGAGTATGTAATACATACATATATATATATATATATGTGTGTGACACAATTTTCAACGTATATTTACTTTCAGTTTATCAGCGTTATCACCACGTACTTAATCATCCTCGTCCAATTTTACAAGCCAGAAGGTTTTTGAATGAGAAGATATCGAGGAATCGACTGATTACACGCTGAGGAAGAAATAAGTAATCACATGTGTGCTGTGTGTGGTTTCTCTTTTGTAATAAATTAATATATTACGAATTTAAATATTTTCTTACAGAAAATAAAGTTTGCGTTCTCACAAAAAATACATTTCGACGTGAGTACCAGTACAAACAAAGGTAGCGGGTATTCTCATTACTGTACAAAGCGTGTATACGAAATAAATAAAATGTGAAAGGAGAAAAGAAGTGTATTTGTTCAGTGCTATGGACGGTCAAATAGCTTAGTCTACTTCTTCGATAGTTGGTCCACCACCCGCTCCACCAGTGGGAGCACCGCCACCTGGGGCACCTGGGAATCCGCCAGGCGGTACACCTCCGCCGCTCTGATACAATTTCGTTACGATCGGATTGCAAACAGCTTCCAATTCTTTCTGTTTGTCGGAGAATTCTTCCTTTTCTGCCAGCTGGTTAGCGTCCAACCATGCGATCACCTCGTTACATTTATCGATAACCTTCTGTTTGTCAGATGCATCAACTTTATCCTTCACTTTGTCATCTTCCATGGTGCTCTTCATGTTGAAGCAATACGACTCCAATGCATTTTTGGCAGATATTCTCTCGCGTTGCTGTTCGTCTTCGTTTTTGTACCTCTCCGCCTCATTCACCATTCTCTCGATGTCCTCCTTTGACAATCGACCCTTGTCGTTGGTGATGGTGATCTTGTTTTCCTTTCCAGTTGACTTTTCAATGGCAGAGACGTTCAGAATACCTGAAATGATGTAAAAAGAATTGTCAGTAATTGATGAACATGTTTGAAGTTGTTACTGTAAGAATGATGAAGTATTGAAGTGTGTAAACGTACCATTAGCATCAATGTCGAATGTAACTTCAATCTGAGGAACACCCCTAGGTGCAGGAGGAATGCCAGTTAGCTCGAACTTGCCAAGGATATTGTTATCTTTGGTCAATGCTCTCTCTCCCTCGTATATTTGAATCAAGACACCAGGCTGATTATCTGAATAGGTGGTGAATGTCTGAGTTTGCTTGGTTGGTATTGTCGTGTTCCTCTTGATCAGAGTTGTCATCACTGATCCAGCTGTCTCTATACCCAGGGACAAGGGTGTAACATCAAGTAGCAACAAGTCTTGAACTTCTTCAGACTTGTCACCGTGCAGGATAGCTGCTTGTACAGCAGCTCCATAGGCAACAGCCTCATCAGGGTTGATAGATTTGTTTAGTTCTCTACCATTGAAGAAATCTTGCAATAGTTTTTGAATCTTTGGTATCCTGGTGGATCCACCGACTAGAACAATACTGTGGACTTGCGCCTTGTCCATCTTGGCATCCCTCAGAGCTTTCTCTACAGGTTCCAGTGTACCTCTGAACAGATCGGCGCATAATTCTTCGAATCTTGCTCGGGTGATCGACGTGTAGAAGTCAATGCCCTCGAACAACGAATCAATCTCTATGCTTGCCTGTGTCGACGAGCTCAGAGTTCTTTTCGCTCTTTCACATGCGGTTCTCAAACGCCTAAGGGCTCTCTTATTGGTGCTCAAGTCTTTCTTGTATTTCCTCTTGAACTCCTGAACGAAGTGGTTCACCATACGATTATCGAAGTCCTCTCCGCCGAGATGAGTGTCACCAGCTGTCGATTTCACTTCAAAGATGCCATCTTCAATGGTCAAAATCGACACGTCAAAGGTTCCACCACCCAAGTCGAAGATTAAGACATTCTTCTCTCCTGCAGTCTTCTTGTCCAAACCGTATGCAATGGCCGCAGCAGTTGGCTCGTTGATTATTCGCAATACGTTCAAGCCAGATATCACTCCGGCATCTTTCGTGGCCTGTCTTTGGGAATCGTTGAAATAAGCGGGAACGGTGATCACAGAATTGGTAACAGTCTTTCCTAAATACGCTTCAGCGGTTTCCTTCATCTTCGTGAGTACCATTGATGATACTTCTTCAGGGAAGAAGGTCTTAGCTTCCCCTTTGTAGTTAACCTGAATCTTTGGCTTGCCTCCGTCGCTCACCACGGTGAACGGCCAGTGTTTCATGTCACTCTGGACAGTTACATCGTCGAAGCGACGCCCGATCAACCTCTTTGCATCTGTTTCATTTAAAATTCAATTAGTATTCGTACGATATAAATCTATGAAAATGTATTCATAAGGACACGGAAGATTAATGGAATAATGGAAAAAGTAGGACGCATAATCACGTATCGTTTCTGTTAATGTCCTCTATTCTTCTTCGTAATGACTCTTCGTGATTCAAAATACCACTTTTGTTTTATAAGAATAATAATAAAACCAAGTTCACACGTTGTATAGTCGTGTAGAAGGAAAAAAAATATAGCAGAACGTCTCATGTGTAGATGATGGAAAAGTATAAAGTAACGAAGTTGCAGTCACGCGATGGTGCAGTGCGCAAAAGGAAATTTGGTATCGTGCCACTGTAACGATGAAACAGGGACGGGCGCAAGTCTGAATGAATACAACCACGGAGAATGGAGTTGAGCGAGATCAGTAACGAAATTCAACACGGCGGACGTACTACTTTACGCCTCCGTATGCAAATATTGATAAAACGGATCTCTTTCGTCAACGTACGCATATATACAAGATGGCTCCGTAAATCGATTTAATATTCTTAAATTTAATAACTTTCATTAGTCGATTAAATATTTCAAAAGTTTATTCAATTGCTAAACGGTAATACTTATGGGTCACCCGGTATATGTACGTTAGCATGCGCGAAATTTCGCGAAAGAAAATAGAGGAGATCGATATATGATGACCTGTTACGTAACGCATGCAACACGTAAATACATACAACACAAGAAATTCCAAGAACTATGCTTAAAAAGCAACTGGATAAATTATTTCTCGCAACGCTATATTCTTGTTTCAATAATCATTATATCGCTATATCGAGATATTATTATACCGTCGTATTGCTTCGATAAAATTCGTGTATGAAGTAAAAAGGCGTTAAGGAAACGATAAGATTGGAAGAGGATAATTTTTTTTTTTCAATTTTGGTATCACTTACCGAAAATGGTGTTGGTAGGATTCATCGCGACCTGATTTTTGGCCGCATCGCCGATCAATCTTTCGGTGTCCGTGAAGGCGACATAACTCGGTGTTGTACGGTTTCCTTGATCGTTAGCGATGATCTCGACCTTTCCATGCTGGAAAACACCCACGCAAGAATACGTGGTGCCTAAATCGATTCCTATTGCTGGAGCCTTCGCCATTTTTTATCACTGCGGAGGAAAATTACGGAATTAGTCAGAGGATGCGTCAACGAGGAGGAAAAAAAAAATATTTCTGTTCTTTCTATCGCATTGACTGATTTCTATTTGCAAAAATTCCTTATCTTATATTTAATTGTACTATCAATTTGTACAGTATGTTCGATATGGTACAACGCATTAATCATTTCGAATTATTTCGATAATTGTATTTACTTTTTGCTGATATTCAGATATTATCAATTTACCGTTCAATTTCATAATTGAAATTTGTGTGTGCAAAAATTCAATTCAATGGTAAGGCACAATAAAGAAACGTGTTCAGCGTACCAGATTTTTCTAGGTGTTTATCGCCTACAATTACGTGTAACTATTTATAAGCAATCGAAATCGCACAATTATGTCAATTCACACGGAGATAACACTGGTTAGCAAGTTTACGCGAAACCGAAAGACACCGCGCGACAAATATAGAATCCGACGTAAACCTCTTTGTACCCGTGGTCTAACGGTTATACTATCGCGAAACCATTTTCAAACGAAACAATCGAATTGTCATCGAAAGTATCGATACGTGACGCACTTCACCGTGACGTTTCTAACGTTAATCGTTTTCTATGTTCACGCAGTCGAATTGTCACGAAATGAATAAAACATATCGCGTTAAAGAGCACCTACATACATATGTTAAAATTCGCTTACCTTATGTTTCGTTTACTTCTTATATATCCCTCGCTATTGAATCGCAGTGTTATCACTTTGGTCACACGTTTGTGCAATGTTCACTCCTCGCTTGCGAAAATCTATCTGAGCGCGGCACGCGCTTGCCCGCCTTTAATACACTAAGTCTTGCGCTTCGAGAAGTTTCTATGCATGACCAATCACGGCAGCTTCGCGATACAAAGACGCGCTCCCATTGGCCCGATGTTCTCGTCGCATCCAGAACAAGGATAAATATATCGAAACGAAACGCAAACTTAACGAAAGAAAAAGAGAGAGTCGAGACAGGAGAAACACGGGAACATGCTGGAAGGTATTGCATTCAAGATCGCAGTTATAATTAGCACGTTAAATCTTTTCTTGTTTGTTCGAGACCTGAGTAGTTAAAATTATACACATTGATATCATCAGAGATATGAAAAGATGCAGATGATTTGTGTATAAATTTGAAGTTGCTACGCCCTACGCTTAAACATTTGTCTTTTATATTGACGATTCAAACATGCAATAAGAAAAGATCAATATGACAAACTTCTACTATCTTTGACAATATTAATCCTTTATGTTAGTTTTTGATTGATACTCAGAAGGCGAAATACCAAAGGTAAAAAAATTATATCGACGCAAAACGTACATTTAGTCACGCATAAGATGGGTTAGAATTTACTTTATTTTATCGATTTATATTGTACGATCAAATTATAGCTGAAATATTATATATGCTATAAATTATTGCTATCACATTCTATAATTTTCAAATAAAAAATTTGATTCAATTTTGTAGACGTAAATTTTGTAAAGTATGATTCCGTATGAATTGAAAACAGTTCAATAGTTGCTATAAAAATAATTTTGCACAAACTTTGTGATAATTTAGAACACATTTTGCTTCGAATATGCATTCCAATTTAAGAATAGCTTACTTTGTACCGGTAAATCGATATAACTGTTTTTATAGCTTACTATTACATCATGTGAAATTTACTATTACTAAACATATTAATATCAGTATATGTATACGATGCGATAGAAGAACAGTTTATATAAAAATAACTTTAGCTGGGTAGGGATATATTGTAGCTAATTCAAATCATACCTCGATGCCTAACGACCGACGAAAATCGATGTCAACTTTGGAACTTTCTGGATTCTTTGTGTTTCGTGAGAAATTTTCCATGACCTCTTGGTAATTTTATCGACAATACAATATAACGACATACCGCAGTGTATTATACACAATATCCACTTCTGCATCGTTTATTGAAAATGACAACACGCAATTGATGTATGTGTAATTTTAGATTCAAAAGTTTGGCGCGAAAGTAAAAGTTAAAGAACATATTTATATGATACAATGTATTCTTGCATTAAATAAAAACACTTATTACTTGAAATTGCAACTTTTATTAACATTTCTTTTCATTACATTAAAGTTCATTAATTTGCGACATACACATTATAACTACTGTAAACTATGGTGTAATCTACTGTGCACTATGGTGTAATCTACTGTAATATTTGGCTCCAATTTCCGGAGATTTCCATCAAAATTTTTTAAACAGCATCACCAAATATGAATGCACCGGGGAAAATTAAAAAATTGGAGGAAACTGTAGTAAATAGAATTGCAGCTGGCGAAATAATACAAAGATCGGCAAATGCATTGAAAGAGTTAATCGAAAACAGGTTAGACATTTAAAAGTACATAATTGTTACATGTATCTCTGTTGCACTATAAATTCAATACCACAAATGTTTCAGTCTTGATGCAAAAGCAACTAGTATACAGGTTATTGCTAAAGAAGGTGGATTAAAATTATTACAGGTATTTTCTTTAATTATTTAAATGAAAAAGTGATTGTTATAATTCAGTAGTTGACATTGATCTCAGATTCAAGACAATGGAACAGGAATCAGAAAGGAAGACATGGGAATTGTCTGTGAAAGATTTACAACTAGTAAATTACAAACATTTGAGGATCTTCAGTCAATAACAACCTATGGATTTCGTGGTGAAGCTTTGGCAAGCATTAGTCATGTATCACTTTTAACAATCACAACAAAAACTGTAAATGAAAAGTGTGCTTATAAGTATGTTTAATATATTTCAATTTTATGATAACTTAAAAGCTAAATATTTTCTAATAATTTATTTTCTACACTAGAGCCTCATATGTGGATAGTAAAATGAAGGCACCACCTAAATCATGTGCTGGAAATCAAGGCACTACTATACTCATTGAAAATTTGTTTTATAATATTGCAACAAGAAGAAAAGCTTTATCTAATACAGCTGAGGAATTTAGCAAAATTTCAGATGTTGTTACAAAATATGCTGTGCACAATCCTAAAGTGGGATTCAGTCTAAAAAAACATGGTGAAATAACACCTCAGGTATTCTTTTTATAAAAAAAGATTCTAAAATTATAAATTGTTATTTATAAATATCTCTTTTATATATTTAGGTCCGTACACCAGCTAATTCAACTAAAATGAGTAATACCAGAATACTTTATGGTAATCCTGTAGCTCGCGAATTATTAGAAGTGGAACTTACAGATAACACTTACAAATTTAAAATGCATGCTTTAGTAACAAATCCAAATTACAGTAACAAGAAAATGACGTTTCTCTTGTTCATTAATAACAGATTAGTAGAAAATTCCAGTAAGTTATAGAGTATTGAAGTCAACAATTCTTATGAGTAAAGCCGAGGTTTTATAAATATTTTATTTCAGTAATTCGAAAAATGTTGGAAGAACTTTATACTTTTTATCTTCCGAAAAAGTCTCACCCATGGTGTTACATATCTTTAGAAATTGATCCACAAAATGTTGATGTCAATGTACATCCAACAAAACACGAAGTTAAATTTCTTCACGAATTTTCTATCATTGAAAGAATGAGAGATGCCATAGACGAAAAACTATCTGCAAGTAATACCTCTAGAACATTTTACGTACAAGCGCGGTTACCGAAAGCAAACATCACTAAGGAAGTTTTGCAAGAAGTATTGCCAGAATATGAGAAAGATAACAATGATAAAACGAAAAAAATTCGTCCTCAAGAAATGATCAGGACTGATGCCACTGATCAAAAGTTAGACAAATTTAATTTTACTATTCATACAGCAATGAAATATGCTAGAAATGACAATAATGTTGAAACTAATGAATCAACAAGTAATGAAGTCAATGACAATGTGTCGGATGCGGAAATAGATACTAGAAAAACTGAAGATAGTAATATCAATGACAAAAAAGAATTAAATATAGAACAGTGTTCAACACCAGATATCGAGGATACAAGACAAAAAAATACACCAAAAGATGATGAAGTAATACAAGTAGCAGGGCCAAGTACTTCATGGAGTAATGTTCTAGATGATACAACTTCATCTACATTTGATTTAGTAGCAGCTGATGATTCCAATTTAGTTCCTCCTGTTCAAAGTGATAGTGAAGAAGAATGTGATCTAAATAGTTTGCAAGATATGTTCGGAACTCCATACGATGAAATTGATAAAAAAGTTGTAGACGATTCTAATAAAGAAAAGTGCATTGACGTTATCGCAGATAAAGCACGTAAACAAGTATACAAATGTTTCGGAAATATAAATACTGCAACAGAGAAGAAAGAAGGTAGTATATGTAAAGAAAATACGGAAGCAATTGAACCTTCTACAAGTAATAAACCTAAAGAAGTGCAAACTACAAATGCACAAACTTCAAGAGAAACTGATAACGATAAAAATAATGAAAAAGATGAAAAAAGTAGCGAAGAAAAAAGTGACACCGAAAGTACATACGATTTTAAATCCTATTCAATAAATAATTTTAGGAGAGAAGTGAAATTAACAAGTATTTTAAGATTACGTAAAGAAGTAGAAAACGAGTGTCACGAAGGCATGAAACAAATTTTATCGGAATTAACTTTCGTCGGCTGTATAGATTCATCTACTGCTTTGGTTCAAAGTGGCGTCAACTTGTATCTCTGTGATACAAAAAAATTAGCGTGAGCATTAATATATATTTTTCTGTAAAATATTCGTAATCCATGTAACATATTAAATTATTCGTGTTTTTTATTTAGAGAGGAGCTTTTTTATGAAATTATGCTTTACGATTTTGCAAATTATGGCGTCATCAAATTTTCTGTAAGTACATGAGTTAACAAAAGTATTATCATATATTATAATTTATACTAATTTTTAGGAGCCCATCCCTTTATATGATCTAGCTATGTTAGGATTAGGTACTGAAGAAGCTGGATGGACAGAGAATGATGGACCAAAAGATGAATTAGCTACAAGTGTTAAAGAACTATTATTGGAGAAGACAGAAATGTTAAGAGAATATTTTTCTATTGTTATAGATAAAAAGGGAAATTTAAAATCTCTACCAGTATTATTAGGTGAATATATTTTAATGAAATATCTATATTTAAACTAGAATACATTACGAAGCTTCTTTTCCCCTTTTTACAGAAAAATATTTCCCAAATGCAGGTGGTCTTCCTCTTTATGTGTTGCGTTTAGCTACTGAAGTAGAGTGGTCGGCAGAACAGCCATGTTTTCGACTGGAAGTATGTTACAGAACATGTTTTATATACTGCAATTAAAGAAAGCTTACTTCCTCCGAAACATTTTGCACATGATTCAACAATATTACAAATAGCCAACCTGCCTGACTTGTACAAAGTTTTTGAAAGATGTTAAGCCCTTACTAAGGTAAAATTAACTTGCCATAAAGAATAAGTATTTGACTAATAAATTTAATTATTTATAAACTTCGTATAAAAATTACATTCAGATCACAGGATGGTACTATTTATTATATTGTCTCCATGATGAAACAATTAAATGTTACTTTGTTGTAATTTTCTACTAGAATGTAATAAATATAAAATATGATGTAATAAAAGGAATGATTTGTCTAAATACATAGAAATCTATTTGCATCTATAAAAAAAAAAACAAGAGAATTCAAATGTTATATTACATTCTTTAAACTTAATATAATAAGTTCACTTTTCATAAAATTTGTATACTGTTCTTGCTTTCTATATCAGTTCTTTAACATTCATATTTGGTTTGTGTTTTACATTTCAATTTCAAGTGTAATATTTATGTGCCAATATTTTCTTCAGCAGTTCCTTTACTGGGATTGCATATAATCCCATTTAAATTAACATAATCATTAATTATCCTTTGGCAACACCAACCAATGCTGGTCTTACTACCCGTTCATGTAATTTGTATCCCAGTTTTGAGACAACTACAATTGTTCCTGGTTCTTTACCTTCAACTTCCTATATAATAATATGTTCTTGGTTAGAGTTACAGTTATAAAATATAGTTTATGTAAATAAAATATGGTAATCTCACCTGTTGAAATAGTGCTTCATGTTGATTGGGATCAAATTTTTCATCCAGTGGATTTAATGATATTAAACCATGTTTCTTAAACACCTACACAAAAATGTTTCAAAGTAATTTGATAGTATATGTTATTGTATGAAAATATAGTTGAACCATGTTTTCCTATTTACTTTATGTAATTGTGCCTCTGTCATACTTAAACCCTCATACAATGTCTTTAAATGCGGATTTTTTTCTGTGAGTTCATCCTTGGGTACACTCTCTGTAGCTTTACCCAAGATATCTGCTACTTCTAACAGATCTTTACAGAAACCTTGAATTCCAAACATTTTTGCATCTTCAATTTGTTTCATTAGTCTAACTCTAAGATTTTCTCCATCAGCAAGTGCTCTTTTGTACTTGTCTTCTAATTGATTTTTATCACTTTTCAAATCTGTTAATTCCTTATTAAGAAGTTCAATATCTAGTTTTAATTTTTTTTCATTTTCTGTAGATTCTAATATTTGTGATTCTCCACTTTCTGATTTCTTCTCTTCTGTTATTGTGCTATATTCTTGTCTTTGCCAAGATGCAAATGATGGTTGAGCTAACCTTTATATCAACAAAGAAATTTTATACAGATTATTGTTTTCTTTTTTTACGAAAGTACTATAAAACAAACTGCTACTAATCTTTTTCTCATTCGTTTATTCAAATACTATTAGTTATACAACATTCTTGGAATCTTTTACTATTAATATAATCAAGTAACTACATAAGGTTTCATTTAAATCTTATACAAATTTAAAAAATATGACAATTTTTATTAGATATATTACAATTTTATTAGAAAAACCGCAAAGATAATATAATAAATTAGTACACAAGCATCTTTTAACAATCTAACCTCTATGTATTGCAATTCACGTTCAATGAATTGCACATGTTTAACAATATAACAAACTATGAAACATAAAATCTTACCTAAATAAAATATTTTTATTTATATTGTGCAAACTATCAATCGCAACTCGAGTAAATCTCGTTGCAACTGGTACCACGAACGATGCCATAGCTCTTCTAATTTCATGAAAACCAGTAAAATGATGAAACACTACGATCCTCGTGCTTTCTCAGTGGTTCTCAAACATTTCTTGCAACAGGAGGAGAACCGCGATAAGAAACAATCCATTAAATATATAATAGTGTGAAACTATCTTTTTGATATATTACGTAAAGCATGATGTAACATTTTTAATTTATACTCATTAACAGTTATTACAATTGAATTATATTTTCAATATTTTATTGGAATGAAGTGGTACAATACAATGAAAACTGTTCGCGATCGTAAATCTTGTGATTCTATATGTTCTCTTAATACCTGCGTATCCTTTATTTACAAAAACCGAAACTAGCATTCGTTTTGTTAAAACAATCAATGGATTTTAAACAGTGAGATTATATGTTCATTAGGAAAATCAATTTTGTAGCGTGATAATATTCCCAACTACTTAGAAATTTTCAATTCTAAAATAAGCTAAAAAATTCAATGATACTTCTTGAAAGCATGCGGTGTTCTAGATCAGATATCATCGGAAATTTGTTATTCGGATATTAATTAAGCTTAATCATTTATACTCTTGTAGAGATGACTCGTAACACTGTCAAATTAATTTCTTACAGCGACAGTGGTTTGTAATTTCTATTATGCTAGTATTCATAAATAAGAATAATTTGATTTTTTGAAACTTATCATATAGTTTTCTATAAAATATCTTTCATATTACAATTTACGGTTTTATTTCGATTTCTTTATAATTGCTTCTTTCAATATTGGAGATATCTTTCCTCATGTAATAAACTTTTTGTGAAAAATTATGGCAAATACAACTGTGTTGATTGTAAACAAAAGAAAACATTGCGTAATACGATATAAGTTATTTGCACATTGCAGTTATAATAAATATATAATGCTCCCGAATGTGTATACTTGCAAAATGTGAAATATGTAACACGTAAAACGGTACTACTTAATTTTAAGAAAAAACAGCAAACAGATGTAATTTGTGTTGAAGGTTATGTAAAGTCATTGCCCTTCGATTATCCATAGCAAGCATTGTATACATCTTATCTGGCATACTTGTTCAACATTTAATACAAAAATTAATCTATTTTTATCTAGTATTACATTTCAAGTGTGCAAACGTCGACCAACAAATTCTACTGGTAAAATTACTTAGTCACTAAATTCTTCTTTAATGTACATAAATAAATCATTTATCAACCAACTATGCCTTCCGCGTGCCTTCTAGTAGATGAAAGGTCAATTTTCATTTGTTTGATGTTAGGATAAAACGAGGTCTACAAACATTTACAATTTTCGGCACACGAGCCTAAAAAAATGTACAAGTTATTAAAGCTTGTACAAAATTATAAATGTTCTTTAAAATTTGTCTTTTTGTTTACATGTTTTTAAGTGAAAATACAGAGTAGAGAACTACCCATACGGCCGTCTCGCAACGTTTAGTAAGTGTTTTGGCTTTATGTTTGAAAGAACCGTGTGTCTGACGTATTGCCGAAAATAGATCGACCACACATTATCAATCGTTTGACACCATTTTTGAAGATAGCTAATATATATAGAGGTTAGAACCCTTCTTGATATTGTTTTGAGTCTAACTTCGCTTGGATCACTTCCAATTGTCTCTTTGCTTCACATTGTGGAAAATTTTGTAAATCATAATATTGTGGTGCTATTTTTAATAGCCAATCAGCTATAAAAAAAAAAAAAAATTAACGTTAGAACACAAATAAGTAATCGTTATGTTATTTAACAACAAAATCATAACATACGTTTAATATCAGTAACTGTCCTGATGTAGTTCTTTGTCGTAAGCACAAACTCGTTGTAAATTACCCATTCGGGTTTATGATCCAAACAACTGCTTGGATGAAGCTGTACAATTTGATTATCTTTGATCGTCAAATAATGACCAGTCCTTTCTAAATGTGCGACCTAACACACATAAAGAAGAAAATTAGTATTGCAATCAAAATGATTCTTTATTCGTGAAAATTACCTTCAATCATATTTACCTGCATGAAGAATCCATCCACGAGCGCTTTCCTAATATTGATATAATAATCTTTTGATGTGAAATCTGTCGAGGTACGTTTTAAACAAAATCTATCCATTATTCTACTTAGTTGTTGCCTAACGTTGTCGCCGCTTTTTAGAGATCGGTAATTGACGAAATTATCGTAACACCACTGTGGATCTTCGAAACCTTTAACGACGAACAACAAATATTAAAATTGCACTTTGATAACAAATTTAATAGAACCCTTGAAAAGGTACTTACTTTGTTTGAAAGCGTGGTACACGTTCAATAACGTCAAGTGATCTCCGTCGATATGTGCAAATCGCATTTTAGCATCGTCCGCAGCCTTCTTTGATTCATTTGGCCTCACAAAACACTGTGGGACTAATACAATATCAATCATCAATTTAAAACCACGGTACCTTACCATGATCCTGACTTAGTAACTTTCGTTTTTATCGTATTAAAATTACTTTATACGCAAAACATACGTGAATCTAATAGTGCCGCGAAAAAAATATTCTTACTGATACTTTACCTGACAACATGGCAGTAATGCTAAGTATCTCATTACTGCAGTTGTGATCGCGTGATGAAATAAGCATTTTCGCCAACTGAGGATCTAACGGGAATTCTGCCATCACAGCACCCAAATCAGTGAGGTTTCCGTCGTCATCTAAGGCCGCCAAATAATTCAGAAGTTCCAAAGCTCTCATAAGAGTTTCGGGTGCAGGTGGATCCATAAAGTCGAAATGTACCTATAGAAAAGGAATAAATTTTATATTTTACAAACAAAAATGGTAATTGAAATATTTTAATTAAGAACGTAAAATACCAAGTCATCAATGCCAAGTTTCTTTAGTTGCAATACAACACTGCCAAGATTTGATCTTAAAATTTCAGGATAAGTATTATCCTGCATCTCATTTTTATATGCTTTCTCTGTGTATAGTCTGAAACATTTTCCGGGTCTTGTACGACCGGCTCTACCAGCTCTTTGCTGAGCAGATGCTTTACTAATAGGCGATACAAGGAGAGATTCTACACGAATTCGAGGATTATATACCTGTTCAAAAATACAATTGCAATTAAGAAAAGCAGTTACATGATCAAAAAACATACAGTAAAAAAAAAAAGGGGGATAGAAATGTGCCATTACCTTTTGTTTTGCAAACCCTGGATCTATCACAAATACGACACCGTCGATGGTTAACGATGTTTCGGCAATATTAGTTGAAACTACTACTTTCCTACCAATAGCGCCATTTGGTTTTGTGGGAGGTGCCGGATCGAAGATTTTTTGTTGAAGATTGGGGGGCAATGTGGAATACAGTGGTATACACTTAAGTTCACCTACTTCTGGACCTAAGTTATCCATTTCTCTTTTGATTCTTTTACAAGCTTCTTCAATTTCTTCTTGACCAGTTAAGAAAAGAAGCAGATCTCCTGCCACTTCTTCACACATGTGAATTTGAATAACAGTTCTGATAGCAGCCTCTAAGTAATCTCTTTCAGGTTCAGGTGTATAAAAAATCTCAACAGGATGAGTTCTGCCAGGTACATTCATTAAAGGTGCATTATCAAAATACTGTTGGAATTTTCCAGCATCTAATGTTGCACTCATAATCACAAGTTTCAAATCTGGTCTCTGTTTAATCACTTCTTTTAACACACCCATAAGCAAATCTGTGGCTAAAGTTCTTTCATGAGCTTCATCTAACAGTATCACTTGATAGGCATCAAGCATAGGGTCTGACATTCCTTCACGAAGAAGCATACCATCAGTCATGTATTTTAATACAGTTTTTGGAGAACTGCAATCTTCAAAACGGATACTGTATCCTACTTCTTCACCTGATTGAAACAATTGTACACAAAACATACAAATGTGGTTTAATTTATTTATTTAAAAAAAAGCACATAATAGAAATGATAATACATACCTAATGCAACGTCCATTTCTTCTGAAACTCTTTGTGCAACAGACATAGCTGCTACTCTCCTTGGTTGTGTGCAAGCAACACCCTTGGTGCCTATACACCTTGAATATTCTACACACCATTGTGGAATTTGTGTAGTCTTGCCTGACCCTGTTTCTCCAACAAGCACAATACATTGATGCTGTGCTAATAACCTCATAAAATCAGCACGATATTCAAATACAGGCAAGGTTATTCTTTTTTTATAAAATTCATGATATCTTGGTGTATAAGGCAAACCGTTATAAGGGTTTAATTGAACTTGATTTTTTGGAACCGTAGAAGGTACAGTTGTGCTATTAGATGTGGTTGGGCCATCTCTGTGAAACAACAGGTGAGTCATCGAATATGTGGTTATTAAAACAGTTCATTTCATCACTTAAAAATTACTTTAATTATAGTATTAAAACAATGCATTCATTATAGTAACATAAAATAACGAAAGTTGAGAACACTTGATTGGTTATGAAAACCAATTAAATAAAAAACAAATGATATTCCAATTCGTAAAAAATATCCGTTATATATGTTCACAATTGACTATTACGTATGGTCTTTCGTCGTTTTTTTAAATTATAAAAGTTTTTTCGGAAATATCAACGTATAACATGCTCGTACAAAAAGAAATTCAGTTGA
Source organism: Habropoda laboriosa (assembly GCF_001263275.1). Taxonomy (NCBI): domain Eukaryota; kingdom Metazoa; phylum Arthropoda; class Insecta; order Hymenoptera; family Apidae; genus Habropoda; species Habropoda laboriosa. The sequence continues at coordinate 227,769 of NW_017100369.1, forward strand.
GAACCTTTACAGATGAGTTGACCAAACAAGTCAACAGCAACAGACAGGATCTTTTTTACAAATTTAAAGGATTACATTGAAAAAGTCCTTTCGATTACGTTATTGCTCGATTAATCTTATGTATTTACATGGACCGTATCGCGGTAGTAAAATTTGTTCAAGGAGATGCGCGATAGAATTGAAAAAACTTTTAACAGTGCACATGGCAAAATATTTTAACGTATTTTTCAACTTTTACAATTGGAAAAGTATTGAAACACTCACGCCTTCCGTTTAATATACGGATCCATAACCTCGATCCTCCGTTTTGACATAATTCTTGTCCCTCCGCAGGCAAGCAAAGCAAAATCTGTTTGCGAACTTCCACACAAGGCGTCACAAAATGGCAAACTAACAGGCTAAAGCTTCCTGTAATCGTGTTCATGAAAATCAACGAGAGATGGAGCTACAAATACTAAAAAATAACTATGGCGATACGTTGCATAAAAAATACATTTCTCACGCGGGTCATTTGAAATTTGGGTAAAAGCAAAAAAATTTCACGTGTTAACAAGAAATAAAAAGACGTATGATAGAAAAGATATTTATTTTTCAGTATATTACAATTAGAAAAAATATAATTGGAATAAGCTAGTCATTAAATAGCTATATTCCTAACAATATACAATGCTTCATTATCGCATCCAAAAAGTAACGTTGATCTATCAATATCAATACTGTTTATTGGTTTATGCATAGCACTACAAAGCGACATTACATTAACTTTACCGTTTGTACCAATTGTATTTAACCAATGCGTGTTTGTAGGGTCTAAAAGAATAATACTTGATTAGTATAGAATTACATGGAATTAAAACAAATTTATTTGCAATTGAACCACACCTAAACTTAATTTCGAATGTTGAGCGTTATTCCAATGCCATAATTCGCCACTGGCTGAACAAGTAAATAGATTTTCTGGTCTATCAGGATGGAAAAGGATTTCACTGACAGATTTAGCATGAGCATTTAGTTGAGACATTGGATACGTATTGTGCCTCAAGTCCCATACTGTTAAGCTACCATCACCTCCTCCAGCCACAACTATATGCCTTTGAGTTGGATGATGAGCAATACTTGTAGCTTCTGTCTGTAAAAAATTCCATTTATTTTGGAGTATAGAAAATTCATTAGAAATAACAAATGCACCATACTTTTGTCTGGTCAGAGAGCATAAATGTTGTAGCAGGAATATCTTGATCGTTTCTTAAATCCCAGACTTTCATATGTCCCCTCAAATTTCCTGTCAGTATCTCATTGTGCCTCAAGAAATCAATACAATATATAGAACAGCTATCAGCTTGATCTAGAAAGTAAATTGAGCTATTTACAAAATCAGCGTGCAAAATGGAAAAGAAATAAAAATTTAAAACTACCAATAACTCTAACTGGTTTCTTCTGCCCAGCAGTTAAAAGATTAATTCTTCCATCTTCTCCTACTGAAACTATATCTTGTTCGAATGTGGAAAGCCCGGTGCAAGATGCATAATCAGTTGTTTTACTATAAAAAATAAAAGAAGAAACTGATACAATAAATAAAAGAACCTTAATATACAGTACTTACTCAAATTTATGTATAAATTCCCACGACATGTGTTCTTTGAATTGAGAGTAAGGATTTTCATGGATCTGTAATAATCTAACAGTGCCTATAGACGTAGACACCACGAAGAAATCCCTCGAAATAAACTGTAACATTGATAGAAAGTAAGAAAAAAAAGAACCGGTAAAAAGAATTAACAAATGTACGTTTTATCGAATAAATAAAACCTTTATCTCAGTCACGTCTCCAAGTATCGCGTATGATGAAACAACTGCTGGATACGATTCCCCGTCATCGTTCATTTGAAATGTCCAATGAGTCACTTTATTCACCTAGAGTATAACAATAATTCTGATACTGTAATACGGTTAACAGGTTTTAATACAATAGAGTCGTCCATAATCGATGTGTACACGAGGATATGATAGGTTAAGTCCACCGAAGATAACCTTACCGGATCGTCCCAGCTACCGGTTATAAAATTAGTAGCCTCCTCGAAATCCTCGTGTTTCCATCTAATTTTAGAGACTTTTTCCGACACGAACGTCCCTTGCACATTTTCGCTCATTTTTGTTACGATCCACGGTTCAATTTAAAGTAAAAACGACGAAAAGCAAAATCAGCGTCTTTCTGCACGCGCGTTTACACACGACTGTCAAAAAGACCGCCAAACGCGCTGGACAGTTCTTTCGAAAATAAATATACGTAGAATATGTTTACACTCTCCTTTGAGAAATATCTACGGAAACATTTTCTCCGAACGTTTCGTTCGTTTCAGAAACGATTGAGAAAGAATCGTTTTATTTCGTTCGAAGAATCGATCGTTGAAAAATAAAAAAATACGAATGATATATAAAAATTCTTACGTCTAAAGTTATTTACGGAAGAAAATTTGTCACATGTATCGCACGATTGTCGCGTACACCTTAAACAGCGTGATTTACCGAAGGAGAAACGACTTCTATAGGGAAGTAAGTGATGAATTTAAAAGGGGTAGGGATTCACCTATATTTTATAATTCAAAGGAGACACGGAGGACAGTTACGTGGCGATCAGGTCATCGGCTAGATCTATATCTTGCCTGAAACTTAAATTATTTCGAACGAAGCGGCTTATCACGAAAGTTTCAACAACTCCGACGCGATAAAATAGCTGGAAACGCTATTAAAAGTCTATTTATACGTTCGCCGGAAATCGAAACGTCCTTCTTTTCTATTTCTTTTCTCTCGTTCAAACAGACGTGATTTCGCGTGATCTTAGAACAAAGATCGCTCATCGACATGTCATCGACAGTTTTATTGTTCTTGTTATTCAATACGCTCTACTTAACTTGGTGTGATGCAAGCGACGCGAACCTCTCCGATCATTGTAAGTATCATTAATCGAGCAATAGGTGTGAAAGTCGTTTTTTTCATCGACGAATAAAATACAAGAAGAAAAGCTAGAGAAATGTTGAAAAAAAAATTGCAAAAAATCTCAGATAGGAACGAAACGATCGACGAAGAAGTCACAGAGACGCAGCACGCAACTTGTAAAATCGCCACAGAAGAATTGGTCGCGAGTGCACGTGCCAGCGTCACGAGAGTACTTACAGGAGCTTGCAACGCGAGTAAGAAAGAATTTTTCTGATGACTTTAAAATTGTCCGCGATGTACAAGTCACTGTATAATGCTTCAGAAATGCTCGACGAAAAGCTGCAAGCTCTGGCGAGAAATTTGACCAGAGAACTGGTAGAAATCAGGACGTTGTTGTATACTGTGCTGGAGAAGAAGAGGGACTCGCGCAAAGTGGGGAAGATCTACGATGATCGCAAGGAGATGAAAACGAGTTTGTCGTATCCTAGACAAGATGAGATCGATAATTTCAATTATACCATTCAGCATGTTTCGTCGACAAACGGTTCGTATATTTTATTCAGGGGAAGGATTAAATGGTGATACAGTGGAACCTCCGTCTTCGCGGAGATAGGTTTCTAGATCTTCCGGGGATTCCCGAAATCGCGAGTAGTAGCCAAGGCTGTATATTTGTATTTAAAAATTAACTAATTTATCAGGCGTAATTGAAATGTAAATATTAATTTTCAAAATGTGGAAATTCAAATAAGAATATTAAATTTTAAAGGTATAAAAATTGAAATACAAAAAGTAAATTTTAAAAGTATGAAAATTGAAATGTAAAAACGAAAGTATGAAAATTGAAATGTAAAAATGAAAGTATGAAAATTAAATTTTAAAAGCGTAAAGATTGAAATATGAAAATTAAATTTCGAAATGTAAAAATTAAAATATAGAAATTAAGGAACAGTAACCGATAATATGTGCAATAAAACAACAGTTGCCTGATAACGATACAATGCCCGTGATAAGATGAATCGAAGCGAACGATCGAAGGATCATCCGCTTCGTGTGACGAATGAAAAAATTTCAAAATTTAACGATCTTCCACAGAATCTTTTCGTACCGCGGTCGATCGCCCGAAATCGCGGAAACGAAGATTTCTCTGTGCATACCAGTAATCTTAACCTCTTCAGGGACACCGACACGTACACTACCGGCCGAAAGTTTGGAATCACCTGCCAATTTATATTAACATTGAATTTGCTACCAATTCTTTACTGATTTGAAATTGATGTCGCGGATATCAATAGTACTTTAGATAAAAAATTCGTTAAAAAATTATTATAAATGTTAACTTTCTGGGGGAATTTTTGTGCAACTTGCAATGCACAGTGATTCCAAACATTTGGCCGGTAGCGTAGGTGTACCTTCAGATTTTCCGAAAGTTCCAATATTTGCGATAGAGAAAATATGAAAAAGACAATCTCCCGAAATTTCCAAAAATCTCCTAAGGAACGTAGCTTAATTCCTATCGATTTAACGTGTAACTACATAAAAAATTAGATCAATATTTTCCAACTTTAAAAAAATCATCCCTGAAGAGGTTAATACGCTCCAGGTTCCACCAGCAGCTTCTTTTATTACTGGCGAATAAAACGTTTCGACGAGAAGCTGACCAGTTGGAGAAACGGATATTCCGAGCGCAGCTCGACGTTTTACGTAGGCCACAATGGTTACGCGATGCATCTAAAAGTTACACCACGTTTCTCCTACGGTATAGTTCTCGTAGACGCTGGATTGACTCGAGGTCGACACGATTCCATCCTCGAGTGGCCATTTCGTCACAAGATTCACCTCTCGGTAAGAAAAGTCTCCTTTCTTCTCTCCCACGTTTCTCTTCACCTAACCGTTTAAAATCGATCATCGACCAACCAGGTGCTGGATCACTCGTTCGAAGCGTCGCGGCAAGATCGGCTATCGAGAATGTGGGATCCCACGAGAACACTATGCCCGGCCTATTTTTGGGGCCGTCCAAAATTATCCGGAGAACCGGACAATCCAGAATGTGTCGGATTGAGCGTATCGCTGCAAGATTTTTTCACCAAGCAGCCATTTTCCATCGATACGACGAAGAACTCGAGGTATCTCTGGAACGGTGCTCTCACCGTTAAACTAACAGTTTATCTATAATAAAAACGAGACAAATCTCGTTGCAAAATGATCGTACGAAAATGTTTCTCTCTTTAATCAACTTTATTTGAGATCCATTTGATGTACAAATAACGACACGGAAGAAAAGTATCTATAACTGTGAATCGATCGAATTTGTATCCTCTATCATTCGAATAAATTTCACGTGTGAAACGAACTAAATTAACTCCTCGATATCCCACTCTTCGCCGGTAGCTTTCATGTTGAATCAATCCAGAGACGTCAACGGCATCTCGTACCTCTTCTGATTTCCTATTTTACCGGACATGTACACCTGAGGGACCTCGGACGATTGGTACTCGTTCATGTCGACGGTGCTTCGACCACATGCGGTCTGAGCTGCGTTCAACAGAGCCTTGTACAGAGAAACTGGTATACGGATGCTGTCGCTGGATTTCAACTCCTGGAGATCCGTCAGATACTCGGAGAAACTCCTTTTCCTTCCGCATCCTGCGAGAAACGTCGAGTAAACTAATAATACTTTCCAATGTTTTCGAGTAAACTCGCAATACTTTCGAATGTTTTCGAGTAAACTCGTAATATTTTCGAATATTTTCGAGTAAACTCATTCGCTGAAAATTTGCAATTTTGTACTAATTAATAGACGTCCGTATTTTTTACCAGTGAACGCGTTGCAGAATGGTCTTTTCATTCTCAAAGATCTGTCCACGTTGAAGGCGTCCAGTAATTGTTGGTCGATCTAGAATTTTTTTTACCAAAGAAGCAAATTATTAGAAAATTTAGTAATCAGCAGATCTTCTTCTTTCCGAGATTAATTTACCTTGTTCAAAGGTTTCTCCGATTGTCCCGCGTTAATTAAGCACATGACCACGAGAACGCAGCAAACATAGTAGATAGCCTAGAGTTTGAAAAAGAAAGAGGAATATGTATTTCTCGTTCGATAACGTAGAAATCTGAATTTTTTCTCCTCGTTAGATAGAGAGTTCGTTAACGGAACGCTAATGATAATTCGGAAAATCCGCAACGAAATGTCGACTAATTACAGCCGTAATTTATAATAAGCACGGTCTTGTTATATAAGTAGATCACATGTGAACCTTTCAAACATGTTAACTGTTGTAATCTGCTTACAACTTTAATCAGGTTTGTACTGCGGTTAATTAATGTCCAACGATAACTGATAGGTCGATCGTACCTTCGGGCGTCGTTATCGTCCGTCATCGCACACAGAGTGAATAAAGATTTTCTTTTTTCTGTTGAAACGCGGTGTAAGTTCACGATAGACGACGATCTACTAACGCGATTGCAGCAGATTTCATTACATTTTAATAAAGCCCCCGGTCAGATACTTTTAATATCCTTTCCACCGGAGTTTGTCGCCGCGGCAAAGAAGAAGGGAGAAAAGAGGGAGCCTCCGATAAGCAATTTCGAATGCAATTATATCGTTAATCGAGAAGGAAGATTGAAAAACGACGCCGCCCTTTAAGAACCTGTCAGAGGATAACAGAGCTCGTTATTGCGAGGCGTCACCAACTCGATATCCCTAACAATCGTACCTTGTAACAAAGTACACGCACACAGTTCCATTGAAAAACGACAAACGTGAGAGGAAATGAGAAATTCCTGTTAACACAACAATATCTAAAATATCAAACATATTCGTGCAAAGAAATGTCCTTACAAATTGTCACACAACTGTGTCAAATGTCTCACGAGGACAGAAGAAAATGTGAATTTATTTTACTAAGCAAGAAATATGCGCGAAACTATCTTCTGTCGAGTTCGAGTAAGGAAGAGATACAGGTGAGAGAAGTTACCTTCATGTTGGATTTTCGCACGCTGAAGAGCAGCTTCCTCGAGAAACGTCCAAAGATGAACTCGAAGGAGCACTTGGTCTCGACTTGTCGAATGTCCCGAGTACGGTTTCTCTTGCGCCCAAGGGGTTGGTGATCGCGTAAGAAGTGAAGTTCGCCTGTGAGGGTTGAAATCGCGCGGCAGCTCTTCAAATACCATCCCCACTTCGGTGTCCTCCGAGGGCGTGAATTCATGCGCCCTAAGAACGCATGACCGTTCATAATAGTCCCTGGTACGGTACATTTAATGTTCTTTATGCCGAACGCAGTTAGTCTTACATATATTCCGCAGCTCGGACGGCTGTTAACATGCGTGAGAGATTATGCTGTCTCTCGTCTTAGTCCGTTGTAATCATCCAAGCATTCAGCGTTCAAGGATGAATTCACTTCTGAGTTCACTCGCGATGAAGTGTCTAAACGTGAGAAGGAAATGTAACGAAAATTTTAAGGATGAGCTTTTGTCTATACTTTGACACGGAATGACTTTCTTTTGCACGAGTTTTTCGTATGAATCTCTAGGGGGTGTAAGTTGTTTAACGGTTCCTCCTCGCTACCTGCGGAGTTGTCCTTGTATACGGGACCAAAGAGGTATGAGAATATGCAAACAGGGTAAAAATGGGGAAAGATTGAAACATTGTACGATGACGAAGTTGGAGGAGATTACGAAAGGCTGACCGATAAGGGACTTCGTGTAAATGAGAGGAAAGTAGCTGGGGTTAAGTACTTACAACGTTCGCGCATCAGAACCCGCTGAGTTACCATAAGGTCGTTCAACCCTTGGCGATTGCCCTTCTACACTCCCTTTTTTGTCATTTAAATTTTTCACAGTTTTCTCTCGGTTATCGAGAATTTCTCCGAGCGAAATTTTCGTGAATTAGGAATTTTTTTGGGGGGGGGGCAGACTTGGTTTTTCCTTTTTCACGATTTTTTGTAAGGAATATACGGTTGGTTTTGAGTTGATCGACTTAGGGTAAAGTAGCCTAATATGAGACCCCAGCATATCTCCGTTACAGAACTCTTGAATGTCGTAACGATGCTGTTTCGTTTCGTAATTAACAGCGTTAATTATCAAATTTGATTGAAATCAATCAAGCGTCTTCAACAAGCATATTTGTGCAATACGTTGCAGAAAGTTTTCCAAGTGGTTCGAAGCGTTAATTATCAAATTTGATTGAAATTAATCAAGCGTCTTCAACAAGCATATTTGTGCAATACGTTGCAGAAAGTTTTCCAAGTGGTTCGATTAAATTACAAATACCTCGAAAATAGTAAGTTTATAATCATTTTCATAAATACTGTTGTATAATGTATCGTTATATAACGAAGACTTAATCTCGAAGCTACTTAATAGCTATCGTGTTATTGTTTCCGAATATGAGAAGTTCCTATTATAAGAAGCGTCTCATATTAGGTACCCAATTTTGTTTTAGTGTACAAAGTGTTACAGGTGAGCCCACGAAGTCTGCGGTGCTGAAGAAACAGATTTAATATGCCGAATGTGTGAAAAAAGACAGAAAAAATAGTTTTCTCATATTAGGAACCCATTTTTTAAATTATTTGCATAATTTTCGTTTTTATTTTATTACGAAGGAACCGAATTTTCTTTACCGTACATTCCAGTATCTTACAAAAGAATACATATCGTACTTTTAAAACATGTATCGAATTTTAATAAAAGTGTTCTTAGTCGACAGTTATGACTTCTTTAAGAAATGGGTCTCGTATTAGGCAACTTTACCCTAATTGTAACGAATAGAGTGAAAAGATGTCTTCGCGATTACTCCGAAAAATTCTCACAAGCCTTTGGCAGATTTGATTCTTCCTTTCTCTCGATTTTTCGTACGAAATATATGGTTGATTTTCAGTTGATCGACTTAATATTGTAAATCAAAGATATGAAATTTTCGTGAATTAAGAATTTTGTTTCTCTTTTCTGGCACATTGGATTTTTCCTTCCTCTGGATTTTTCCCTCAATTTACGCGGTGGCTTTTGTGCGCGATCTTAATTTACGCGGCCAGAAGATACATTTTCGTAGAAGTTTTAAAAGTAACAAGTGTATACAGTAACTTATTCGGCGATGTTGAAACGCGTCAATGCTGGATGAGATAAGGATAAAAGTACATTACGTTGTGCTAGTCATCGTATGTGTACTTGCATAAAAAAGCATCGATAAGGCTGTGGCGACAGACTTCATTTACGTGATTTTCATTCGCGTAAAACGAATCCACGTGGAACGGACACTCCGCGTAAATTGAGGCACACCTGTATACGGTTGATTTTGTGTTAATCGACTTAATATTGTAAATCAAAAATATGAAATTTTTGTGAATTAAAAACATTTTTTTTTTTTTTGGCAAATTTGATTCTTCCTTTCTCTCGATTTTTCGTACGAAATATACGGTTGATTTTCGTTTGATCGACTTAATATCATAAATCACGAGAGACTCGCACTTTGAGAATAAAAGGTGCGTGGAAAGTGGTGTTACTCGTGAAATATGGATTTTTTTACGCATAAATTGAATGAACATTACCCTTAACAGACGTTATATATGTTATCGAGAACGTGTAAAGTACAGACAATAGATAAGGCCTAGGCTGGACTCTACAGCTTTGATGTATGCATCGTTGGTAACTTATATACACTTGGGTAAAAATGCCTATGTGAAAATAATCCCCTAGAGATTTGATAGAAATGAGATAAACATTTATGATGAAGGAATCGTTAATAGGATAAGGGATACGCCTTGTAAGGGAAAAACAATTTTTATATATGTGTTTGACGTACTTTTAAACTAAGGGTCCAGGGTTCGAGTCCCTGTTCGGGCGAATATTTTTTATGTTTCTATTTCATCGATAATAAATCATACAGGAACACACCCCTTTCGTGAGAGACGTAGAGGATATTGTAAAAAGGAGTGCTCTACTGTAGAAATCATTATTTTATCGAAATGAGTAAACGTACGGTAACAACATAAAATTTAGTTATATCGGTGAATGAAGATATAAACGAGAATTATTGAAATGTAATTACAGTGTTATAAAATTAAGGGCCATGGCACGTCAATTGCCCGGATAGCTCAGTCGGTAGAGCATTAGACTTTTAATCTAAGGGTCCAGGGTTCGAGTCCCTGTTCGGGCGAGTATTTTTTATTTATTTCTATTTCGTTCGTGATAATAACGAACCCTTCTTTCATGTAACACGTAAAAAAGTGTACTCTACCGTAGGAGCGATTATTTTATATTAGGATAAGGAAAGGTGTGATAAAAATATAAGATTGAGTTATATATCATTTTTAATTAGAGGATGATAGGATAGAAATAAAACTTCGTAATTTTATATAAAAATTATTATTTCTATGTTTCTATAGATCTTAGGTTTACAATGAATGACTATTATCTTTACACAAATAGTGTTTACAATTATTTGAGCACCATCTGTAGCACACTTGGAACAGAGGTTTTTCACAAAACCGGATAACTTGATGCTAGGGGTTGTATTTTAAGTATCACAAATATTCCGTTTACCCGCAAATTAAAATATAAATATGTAAAAGGTACAGAAAATATTTCAGTCTGTAGAACACAATCTTTGTTAAAATCCTCTTGTAAAAGGGATAAAAATCTAAAAATCTATGAATGTAATGAAAATGAATATTGAATGAAAAAATTAAACATGAAAATGCGATATCACTTCAGAGAAGGAACAAGTATTTAGGACTGTCCAAACCCTTTTGTCACAGTTTTAGATTAAAATTGAGTCAATAGCCCCTATATTATACAACATATTCTTAACATTTAAATCAATGTTAAAGCACCACTTTAAGACTGTTCTTTAATGCTGCCATCAGGCATTCCAAAGAACACTTTTTTTGCCATTTTTATGAAGAGTCCTGTTTCAACAACACCAGGAATCATTGAGATTTCTATATTAATTTTATTCCAATTAGTCAGACCTTGCGGAAAATGCCAATCAAGAATAAAATTACCATTATCTGTTATGACTGGACCCTATACAAAGAAAGAGATGCATAATGTAACTTATATAAGATTAATCAATGTATAAAAAACGATTGAAGAAAGATATTTACAGCTTTGGCCAAAGCCATCCTAACTTGTATATTTCCTCCATAATTGCCTTTAATTCTTTTCTGAATGGCAACATATGCCATAGGTATTACTTCAATAGGAATACCTTTTTTATACTTCTCACCAAGTTGTTGAGAACTTTTCCTAAAAATAATGAATATACATAAAAGTAAATGACAGAAGAATACTTCTTCTAATTATAATACTTACGTGTAATCAGCTATTATAACAAACTCATCAGCACAAGATGCCACAATTTTCTCTTGAAGCAAGCAACCTCCTCCACCTTTGATGAGATTCATATCGGAGTCAACTTCATCTGCTCCATCAATTGCACAATCCAACTGTTAATATTTAATCAAGAATATAAAAAATTATTTTGTAAATAATGCAAGCAAAAAACTGTTCATTACTTTGGGATGGGTTTCTAAGTCACCTAATGTAAGGTGATTATTCAATATCAACTGGCGGGCTTGGAATGAAGTTGGAACACAAACAACATTAAGGTTTTCTTCCTTCATACGTTCCACTGAAAAGTACAATACCTTTTTTAGACATTCAAATATATCCAAAAAAAAAGATAAACTATTAACATTTTTATTTAGGATGGCAAAATTTACTTTATTCTTATATTAAAAAGATACTTGTAATTACATTCAAATTACAATCTTATCTCCTGATAGGGTCAAAGGTTGATTGTAATACTTTCATGCAAAAAGTATAGCAATTCACGAGAAGAATTTACAGTAAATGATAATATTTAAATGCAAGATAAAATATTGTTACCAAGCCTATGAACAGCGTATATTATTGTAGACCCGCTACCAATGCCAATAACAGTGTTATTCTGTAAAATAATCGTGCGTAAAATTCAAATGATAGAACACCGGTGCATTTATATAACCTGCTATTTCACTGCGATTTATTTAAAACAAGAATTACCTTCACATATTCGTCAACTGCTTTGTAAGCCGCAGTTTTTTTAGCACTCTCAAGAGATCCCATTTTAAATAAATTCCTCGAAACGTTGAAAATGTTTGTTAACACGCGAAGTTGTAAACGTGAACCTCCGTTAAGTACCATGCGTCTATACTATATTAGCAAGCAGACCTAGTATTTTCAAAATCATTCTTTGGTTACGACCGTTAGAAAGAACGAATCATAAGTTCATATCAGAATCATATGTACGCATGTCTGGCGCGAAAATTCAAATTCAAATAATTCCGTTATTCGAAAAAGTTGAAGTGCAACAATCTTTCAAGGTATGGAATAAACATAAATAATAGGATTTAATCGAATTTCCATTATATTTAGCATTAGAGGCGAATAACACAAAATACAACCAAACACAATTTACATTTCAATAATTATTATGTATAAGATTTCACTTTAATTCTCTATTATTACTTTAATAGTAATATTCGTCAACACTTGTCACTTCAACGTGTCACGCACAATATGTCTGTTTTATCGTCGTATTTTTCTCTCGCTCGCTCGCTCTCTTGCGCTCTCTCTTTCTTTCTCTCTTTTCTCTTTTTCTTTTTCACTTTCGTTCATCACGCCCGTACACTTGGTTGTATCGATCGATTTTTTTAAAAATCAGGTAAAAATCCACGCGAACGATCCTCATAATTTTTTTATCATGTACGTTGCATTCGAGCAGGCTTAGGAAAAAATCGTTAGCAAAATTCTTGTACGTTGACACACGATACATCTTTGACAGCGACTTCGTCGAGATTCAGAGAACTAAAGGATCTAATTGGTTCGACGAAGCGGATGTTTTTTGACCGTGTGCATCGCGAGCAAGGCCGAATTAAGGTAATCTTGTGAGTGCACAACGATCGTGCAAAACCTAATACTACACCAATCACAAAGAGATCAGCCTTGCGTAAATACGACTAGGACAGACATTCGCCATCTTGTCCAGTGAAGAGATTTAAACGCGATCGTAACGAAGAGTGAACATTCGAAGCTTACATGTACATCAAAGCCGATGAATTTTTTTATCGTGATGTTTCTTTTTTATCATTTTTTTCTAGCCTGGGCAGTGGATCACGCTTAATGCGGCCGTGCCAATAAATAAGTTCGTAAACACCAGTAGTAAGTTTGCAATAATACTAATCGCAATGTAAGTCAATGTATATTGTGTGTCACTCTTTCACTGTTCTTTTTTTTTCTTCTCTTTTTACTTCAATCATTTCTAAAGCAATCGACGTCTATACCAAATCGAAATATCTTTAAAGTGAAAATCATCTAACAAAAAAAATAAAATAAAATAAAATAAAAAAATATAAGATAAAATATATGGGAAAACGTGTTCTCTTTCTTGATCTCCTCGTACAGGCACACACATACACGCGTACATATTATACATACATAGTTTCTTTCTACCGCTTTCACTCTTGCACTGTCTCTGCTTGCCCGACGAACTAGAAAGGACTTTGTGGGGGAGGCTTCGTCTCATCAACTTTCTTTTTTAGCGTTATTATTCTTTTTTTTCTGTTTTTTGATTCTACCCTTCTATCCCGTACACCACCCTCGATCAAGTGAAACGATAAAGATTCGTAGAAAGAAAAAAATTCTTTAGATTT
>NW_017100369.1:241503-245742 GCF_001263275.1 Habropoda laboriosa
TGCTCTCCTCCGTACACCGCTCACTTTCTTCCTTTGGCTAGGATTACAAGTTTAAAAACTCATCTCACAGAGTTTACGTGGAAAATACCGATCGATCTTACGATTATCGTAAATATGTTCTCGGATAGTAATGTAATCGTTCAAGAAAGAAAATAACATACACGAATTATTTGGCGCCCTTTAACACACTCGATCAAGACGAGAGCCTTACAAAATACGACATGATTATTTTTTGTGTTTTTTTTTTCATTTTTCTTTTTTTTGCTTTTTATTAATTAGAACGAATTAACATATTTCTCTCGCGTAGATAGTTAAAGACAAATTGTTAGTCATGCTCGCGTGTTATTAAGACGGATTGAACGATGTTTTGCCATGGGGATTTTTAAAAAGAAGAAAATTTCTCACTTTTCCTATCTTTTTCTCTCCCCCCTTTCTCTCTCTCTCTCTTTCTCGCTGTACTCATGTCGTATTCGTTTCGTTAGATTACCGCAAAATCTGCCGAGAAAAAAGATAATTCTAACGTGAGGAAGGCAACGCTGCGACAGTTCTTGCTCGTGCATATCCGTTATTCGATATATCACAGTAAAAAAATACTGTGGAAAATATAGTATAATAAATACATTTTTTCAATAAAAAAGAAAAGGAAGTTTCCTTTCTCACGTTTACCATTATGTTTCGTTAATTATCATTACTTCTTACTTGCTTGTTTGTTTGTTTGTTTGTTTTTTTTTTTTGGCCTTTTTTCGTTTTTTCTATCAGATAGCTGCTTAGAGAGTAAATTATAGCGGCTTTTTTTTGTTCTTTCGAGAGTGATACTTTTCCTTTGTGTGTGTGTGTATGTGTGTTTCAATCGATTCGCGCCTCATTAATAAGTTACAGTGGTAATTATTAATGTCCAACGACACATCCCCTTTCGGTATTTAAAATTATCGTATTAATATATATATATACAGTCAGACTCCATCCCGCAATTATTTTTGGGCCACTATCTACATACAAGCCCTATTATTTTATTATTAGTCGCTAATAATCGATTATAACGATAAGAAACGGTATCGCGGTAAGAGGCGCATAATACGATAAATTATCGAGGTTCAATTGAAATTTTTTCAGAAATTTTCTCTTTCCGTCCTTCTTCTCCTCGCTTGCTGACGATAATCGTTCGTTCTCACACGATTCCAGCAATTCTCCCTCGCGTAATAGTATCCCTTTTTTTTTTTTCGGTCTCACCAAACTTTTCGCATCGGTTACGCGTAACACACGTGTATACGTAATGATTACAATGAAAAAACGACACACACACACACACACGTCTGCGCAAGCACGGCGAAACTTCTTTTTTTTAGTATGCACGGTTTTTTTTCTCTCATTTCCAAAACGTACAGCACGTTGGTGTACGTGTACATTCATGGAAAATGCGTGTGTGTGTATGTGTGTTCTCTCGTGTATACATATATTGTAAGAATGTATAATATATATATTATTTACTTTATATTTGATACGGTAGGCAATGATACGTAAAATATAGTTTAAATACAAATCGGAAATTTGAAATTCGTTAGAAGGAAAAATCTCTTCGTCGAATAGCAAAAAGGGGAAAATGTCGTGTACGCATTCCGCAAGAGTTTTTCTACTCTCTTTCTTCTTTTTTGTTCGTTTTTTTCTTTTTCTACTCCGGAAAAAGAAAAAGAAACAACACAACGTTATACCGAATTCTAAGGTGTTTTCTCTCGGAAAAAATTCTATTTTTTTTCTGATTCTCGTGAAATTCGTTGTAGAACTTGCTACTTGTTCGACCGTGTAGAGATTCCTTTTTTTCTTCTTTCTTTCAGCGATGTTTCTTTTTCTTCTTCTTCTTCTTCTTCTTCCTCTTCTTCCACTTTCATCCGTTCTTTCTTTTCTTTTCCTTTTTGTTAATTCGCCGGAGGTGACAGGTTCTCTCAAGAAAATTCACCCGCCTGACACGATCGACGGAGACGCGGACAAAGGACGTGGATAAAAACAATCGTTTAAGCCATCCAAGAATATCTTTTCTCTTTTTTCGTTCGCTCGTAATTTCTTCGTTCGCGCAAGAACAACTTTTTTTAGTTCCTTTCCTCGATAATTTGATTTTGTTTCTTTTTTTTTTCGTTTTCTTCCTAAAAAGGATATCTGGGAGAATCGTCGATTTCTTCTTCAATAAGTATAACAAATCTCTTCGTCTAAGGATATCTTTTTAAATCTGAAGATTTTTTTTAATAGAACAAACAGGATTTTTCGAATTACCTTAATTTTCGCTTTTTCTACGTCTGCGAAACGAGTTATTAATTATGTATACGTTGTTAAAGAAAAAGGAGAAAGAGAGAGAGAGAGAGAGAGAGAGAAAGGAACGTGAGAAAGTTACGACGATACTCCGAGGCACCCTTTCGTCCTTACGAATATATATATATGTATACATTATATATTTACATATATAATGTAAAAAGCTGTTGTTAAGATTATGCAGAAATTTCAGAATGAAAATGACAAAAAAAATCGCAACAATTAAAAATATAACAGTGTTAATACAGCATTTGACTGTTCGAACAGGCGTTACACATCGTCCATGCCGAAACTTTTTTCATTTTTCTTTTTTCTTGTTTTTTTGTTTTTCGTTTTTCGTCTGACAACGAGATGCATCGGTCGAAGAGTAGTACACCGTGCTAAATCGCAGTACAGTACATAATGACGATAATAAAATGATTCTCAATTAATAGTTAAAAATGTAGGCGTCGTTAAAAATCCAAGATTTTACAGTTTTTTTTTCGTTTTTTTTTTTTTTCGAAAAGTGACGTGGAAACAAGGGGAACATAATTTCGCAGAATACATCGAGAATGGAAGAGAAAAAAAAACACGCATCTGTAATTTTCGACTTTATACGAAGAAGTTACGTTTCTTTTCATATTATTTGTTTAATACAACAGCAAATCGTGTTATCTACGTTTCCTTCCGTTGTTCGAAATGGTAATCGGCGAAAAAAAAAAGGGGGTTTTCCCTCTTTTTATTTGTTTTTTCTCTCTCTCTCTCTCTCTCTCTCTCACGGCATTTAGACGTGCATAATGGAGTCTTGCTTCGTTCTGAGATTATAATAATATGCATACGAGTTCGTGTAAAATTTGAAAAATAACTAGCTTATATCAGTCATCTCGAGGTGTGCACATTAATGCGAATGTTTTTAATTGATTCATTCCTCTCCTTAATATCTGTATCGTACGATTTTCCACATTTTTCTTCTTCCATCTATTCGTTAATTTCATCTTTATTATTATTTACTTTATTGGATATGCACATATTTATTCAGTTTAGACAAGTATACAGCATCACGTTTTTTATTTCATTTTATTTTATTTCCTTTTTCACTGAAGTACCCAAGTGCAAAGATATCTACTTCAAATTTCGAAACCACGCATTCCACCAGCAAATGCTGAACTTTTCTTTTATTCTTTCCCCCTCTTCAGGCATTTCGCGTTTAAGGCAATTAGTATACTTTTTTTTTTTCTCTCTCTCTGTTTCATCTTTCCTTACATCGTTGCTTCGCTATCTGTTTTTTTTTTATATTTTTTTATTTTTATTTTTTTATTTCTTTACTTATTATTTCCAATTCACACGTCACAAAATACAGTGGGGCGGAGGGAGGGTCGGCGGCGGTGGAGGAGTGATAGAGAAAGAGAGAAATAGGAGACGAGTAGAGTCGTTAGAAGTTACACATCGAGAGAAAAAAAGAAAGAAAGAAAAAGGCGTGTACAGAATGAATGGCGTATACTGTTACATAGAGCGGGGAGGTTTTTTTTTTGTAACTGGAGTTGGGGACGAAGGTGGAATTGTAAATAAAGAACTGGACGAAAAAAAAAAGATCCAGGAGAAATGAGAAAGAATGAAACGTTTTTCCTTCTTTTTTTTTTTCCAATCTTTTCAACACCTTCGGTTGTTCGTAAAACGTTATTAATATAAATCGAACAACGACTTTCGAATTTTCGCGATGCGTGCGTTTGAATGCCAGGGAACACGCGAGAGCATATATATGTATGCGTGTACGTATGTGTATATATGGAGACAAGAACAAAGAAAAGAAGAGAAAGAGAGAAAAGAGCAAAAAGAAAAAATTAAAAGTCACGCGCTACATATTTTGTATAATTTTTTACAAGTTTATATGTATATATGTATATGTATAATTTTTTTGTTCTGCATCGTTCGTTTCATCCACATCTTGCAGATACACCC
>NW_017100369.1:245763-253249 GCF_001263275.1 Habropoda laboriosa
ACAGAATGATAAACGTGAAATCTGAAGGGCAAAAAGAAGAGATAGTAGAAGAAAAAGAAAAAAAAATCAGGGCGTTCGAAAGTTTTTTATCAATTTCGTGTGAGAAAATTAATTGAATCCCCGCTCGATCGCCCTCTACGAGAGCGCGCACGTTTTTTGCACATTCCTACTTTCAGTAGAATCGTCGCAATAATAATCGAATGGCATTTTGCATGCGTCATACGCACGTATTCGTTCTTTGCTTATTTTTTTTTTTTTTTTGCGCATTGTTTTCCCCGACGCATCCTTCTTTTCTTTTTTTCCTCTTTTCGTGAAATCAAACATCAACTTATTTATATTGTAAGCTTCAATTCGAAGAAACGAAATTACAAACATCCCCGTCTTTTCGTGTTCGACGCGACAAACATACGAAATCCCTTTACGTGTTCAACCGAAATTCAGTAAAGCTTCCATTACCGAGATGAGAGAAAAACAAACACACATACAAAATACTTGTTTCGTTTCACATCGTAAAATGGAGCGATTAGATTTGTAAACAATCATTAAAAAAAAAAAACAAAAACAAATTATTAAAAAAAAAAGAAGAAAAAGAAAGAAAACTCACGTGATATCCTTAAAAACATGATAGTGCAATATATGCAGAAATTCAAAGCACCAACAAAAAAAAGATAAAGCTTGTAACAAATACTCGAAGTAACTAGTAATTGTATCTCGATGGGAAAAGCATTCAGATGTAAATTTTTTTTTCGTTAACAACACCCAGTCTAATCTCTCCATTTTAAAACACCGATCGCTGAGCAACTGTAACACATCAAGGGATGGTCCGCCAACGTAATGTTTTTTTCTCTCTCTAATTACTAGTTCTGAAATGATTCGAAACTTGCATGGTTGACTGCTTAAAACTTGTTCCTTTTCTTTTATATATATCTATATATCTAAGAAAACATCAATGCACGTGTAATTTCATAAAGCAATGGTAGATTAAAAACTGTTAGTCAGTGGTTGCCTTAAAATAATTGTCCGACGATTAAGACTTAATATGTAAACGGACCAACCCAGGCAAATTTTTGTAAGTTTCTTCGCGTAAAACGTATTTAAAAAAAAAAAAAAGAAAGAAAATAACACACGCAAGGCGTTAATATGGCTAATCATTTTTTGAAAAAATTTTACGAAACGTACGAGACAACCAGAAGTGAAATTTAACCAGTTTAAATCGAGCATGATAAACTGGTGCGTATGACGGGCAGTGCGCTTTGTGAAATCGTCTCTACATTCCCGTGATTTTCTGCGTTAAACAAGACTGAGTATTTTATTGATCTAACTTTGTGTTCTAAACAAACCCATACAGCCACCAAAACATGGAACGCTAATATATAGAATTACTTTTTTGTTGTATCATATTTTTGTTTTTTTTTTTGTTTTTCACCTGCCAGTCTCTATCCTCGATCAACTTATTGTATTGTGGATATAATAAATCGATGTAGAACGTGGCAAGACTCACTGAGAAGTGTGTACGAGGAGTGTATATGACTGCAAGAAGTGAGTTATTTACATTATTTGCATATGTCGGCGAATCAGCCCTTGCCCTTGTTCCATGTCACGTAACGACAAAAGATGGCGAGATTAGAGTTTGAAAAGTGATTTAGATAGGGAGGGTGAGGAGGAGGGCATTTGAAGAAGGGTTAGTGTGGGGGCGGAGGTTCCGTAGATTGGTTTCTGCCATCTACAGCCCTAACCGGCTTCCTACGTGAAGGACCTGTTACGGCAACTGGACCAACTCCACCTCTAAGGTACGCTGGTGCCGGAGTTACTATCGGTTCCCTGATAGTTCTACTAATTGATAGCGACAGTGATTCCTGCAGTACCTGTACAACCAAGTTACAAATACTGAATTATATTCATTACGTTTCTGTTCTCTATACTTTTACTTGTGATACTTGAATGTATTTGAAAATTAAGAATTCTATACATATATATTCAGAGGAATATACTTACCAATGACTGAGGTAACACACTATGCATCAATGTTTGAACCATAGGTGTATTTTGTGACGCGAGGTTATTAGAATTTGGAGGCAACCCTTGACTTTGAAGACCTGTCCCCACACTGCCAGCAGTAGTTGTCTGAACAGTATGCGATTGTTGCGTAGACGTTTGCGTTACGTGTTTACTCATTGTTTGATCCCTTTTTGCTTCTTGAGTTACGTTTAATTTTTTCGTAGAAATTGTGGAAGTATTAGCATTTGGTGTTTCAGGACTGGTTGTGGCAGTAGTTGCACTTGATACTGGAGTTTGCGCTCCGGATTGCTGCTCTGTCAACTCTGGCAATATTGGAGAAAGCGTTCCAAGAATAAGTTCGCGCGTAAAGAGGCTCCTATTTGCACTTTCACGTTCAATATTTTGCAACTGTTTGTCAGAGAGGGTATTGGTAATACATCTGAAAAAGAGGAAAAATATCAAATTGTAATAAGTGTGTTACTTGAGAGAAACGATGAATGGTAAATATACAAGCTTGTTGTCTTTTTTAAAAACTAAACAAATTCATTTTCCATACTTCCATGGAATCATCTTAAAATATAACTTTTGGCAGCCCACACACTGATCATGACATGCAGTTTTGCATGTTTCAAACAAAAGACGGATAAACGCGCGCGCGCGTGTGTGTGTGTGTGTGTGTCGCATGAAGGTATATTTAAAAAAATACTCGAACATCACCGGTTAAAAATCAACACTTCGAACATATTTTTGAACATTTTTAAATACGTTATTACATGTATAAATATTAATAAATAAGACATACTTTGGCAACAGAAACATATAGTTCTGTGAACTGGTAGATGATACGCCGGACGGGTTCGCCACATTAGTTGCATTATTGTTACTACTCGTACTATTTGCTACCACACTGGTCATAGTAGTAGAATGACCACTTCCAGTAATAAATCCTCCACAACTTGCAGAACCAAGGACCTGAGTCTGCCTCCTAGGTAACCGCTCCAATTGTTGTCTAGCAGCCTGAAAATATATTTCAATTTAAATACATTTCACTTCAATTTATATATTCATTAAAAATACAATCAACTTTAAAATAATTTTTTTATTGTCAGTTTGTTAAGACTGTTCTACTAAAAATTTTTGAAAATATTAAGCTATACATACTCTAACGTGTTGTCGCTCCAAGTGTAGCTGCATTTGCAAATGTTGTAATTGTGATGGTGCTGACGAACTCTGACCAGTTCCTCCACCACTTCTACGAACACCGGATAATTGAGAAAGTAATTCTGCAATTGGATCTATACCTTCCCGATTACTTGGACTCAATCCTCCGGATGAACTGAAATGCATATTGGACCTGCAGGTCCAATGACACGCCAATGAACATTATCTAAGGTGAGATGATGATGAGCTGAAGCTGAAGCCTTGCTTGGCGGTCTTTTCAGGCATTTTGCAAATAAAATGCATCTTTTTTTTTTTTAAACAACGTATGCAGACATGAATGTTGTATTATATTTTAATAAACAAATAATGATAATGACTAATGTTATAAAAAATGTAAGAAAATGATACTAAATAAAATTACATGCATACAAATATATTACTTTATAATTATACTGATACACAAATACAGATCATGATAACTAATATTAGCAACATTTTTTAGCAATAGATTATTGAGATTGCACTCAAACACAGTTAATACTATTTTGAATTAAAAAATAATTGTTTTCTTGTCTATCTAAACACATAATATCATGTTTGTAAAAGACGTTTTAATGTTTCCTGCAATTATTTAATGTAATGCGTATATTGCAAGTATATATACCTGCGAGGTCGGGGCCCACCAACAACTCTGGGTGTATGTGTTATCCGTCTACCATTATATCTACTAGAAGATGGTTCATCTAGAAAAGAGATCAAATCTCTTGGTCCACTACGATGCTCCATACTTAAATGACCCGCAAAATCATCAGTCAAGTTATTAGGATCCCCTCCTGGGACAGATGCACACACTGGACAAACCTACAGTAGAATTTTAAATTTATAAATTTTCTTCATAAGATAGTATTACAAATATTTTTATAGTTTTATCATATTACAGTATACATACAACTTCAAATGAAGTGTCCGAATGATCTGCAGCAACATGTTCTTGCAGTGCAGCCTCAGTAAAACCCATTCTTGTACAATAAGGACAAGTTAAGGATTGTGGCTGCTCTATACTTACTGCTTCTCCACCATAATATAATTCTATAATATAATAAGTTGATACATTAGTTATTACAATTATCCACCTAAAATAATCATTACACATAGGATCTAATGATTGATTTACCAAAGTCAGATCTAGTAAGTATACACTGCATAGGATGATCAGTGTGGTGACGTGTAGTACTGGCACCTCCTTCGTAACAGCTGGCACACAAATCATAATCGTAGCACACGAGGCACTTGTATCTGCGACCCCGAAAATTCCCCTTTAAGCAGGAGTCACAACTTACCCCTGTAATAAACACAGTCATATACTATCTAATATTTTACAATAATAATATTAAATTGAATCTAACATTAATGCTAAATAAACAACATACAAACAAAGAGCATTACATGAGGTATATATTTACAAAAACATTCAAGAAAAATGCAGTTGTTCCTACAAAAGATATTTATATGTCTTTCACATATACATACACATGCAATAACCTTGAACTAGATCTATAAAAAGTATCTTATTTAAGCCTACTTTAAATGCACATAGTTTTTGCAATAAAAATATTATGCTATATACTTTTTATATAAACAAGTGCATGCAATATTATGATTTATTAGTAAATAAATTGGAATGAAAGAAAATATAAATAAGTAAAATAACAAAATTATATTACAACAATGTGCATTACAACCATGTGCATTACAATCATGTACATAACAAGCATGTAATCTCTCTATAGTTAAGTGCATTGTTTCAAGCCTAGCCCTTCGTTTCTATCCCAGAAGTAATTATTTTTAGAACCATAACACAACTTATTATACAAAGGTTTCTTAGTTGATATCTTTATATTTTCTATTGTTTATTAAATGTTACAAATTGTACATATGTATACATAAAGAAGTATAACATTTAGAAATATATGTACATAAATAAATAATTTAAGAAATACAATAAGTTGAATATGGTATCACTTTTATGGTAATGGTATCATTAAGATTAACATATATGCACATGTTAATAGTTAGTGATAACATTTTTGAACTTCAATACAATATTTTTAATTTTAATTATGTAACATGTGCAGATACAATACAAATAAAAAAAGGTACATATACCAACTTTATTTACATATCAAACAATGTACATTTTTAACTCTGCTAATATCATTATGACATTTAAGTCTAAAAATCCAATACAATTGCATTGTTTGATGTTAACATTATATTATTACAATGTAATAAACAATGCAGTTATTTAAAGAATACAGATGTGAAAGTTAGAAAAGGTCAATAAAAAGACTAATTCGAACATACAGAATAAGAGAAATATGTTTCAATATGTTTTACAGGTTTAACATTATAAGAAAGAGAAGGGGATTGAACAAGAAAACCAATTTTAAAGGAGTCATTTGGCAGAGCATCCTGACAGTTGACCAACAAATATTGTCCCTGAATTTTATTCATTTCATATGATCAACCTAGTAAAAGATGATGACATTGCAAAAATTTTAGTAAAATCATCAAAGAACATTGTAAACCTACAGAAATTGGAGTAAATTTTTTTATAAGTGCTGCCATCTGGCCTCTGACATTAGACCCTTTGGTACAGAGCTTACAAGAAATGTCTTACGAAAAATCTCATACATTGTCGATTTCGTAACCTCGACGATGAGTTTGCACAAACTTTTTATGCATATCCCCAAATGCCCCATAATCCAACAATTTTACCATCAACATAAAATAAATTTAGCATGCGAAGTGGAGGCTGACTTGCTAGTCAGAAACAGCGCACACGTACGTACCTTCATGTAGATTCATTTTCCGTTTAAAATCTCATATACGCCGATAACGCGAAGTCTCGCGATCGAACGGTTTACGAAATACGATTACTGCTCGCCACTGCGTTAGCTCTTCACGTCGCTCAGTGCAGCAGATACAATGGGAAAAACATTAATCGTCAAACAAAAAATTTTTCGTTAGAATTTCCAGCGTAAAACCTAACCCAACTAGGCTACCGTGACGTCACACTAGATCTACGCTCCCGGAGAATGTTGCGGGCAGGGTCTCTGTCATTGCGGCGTTGCCACGTTCTTAATAAACATACGTGGGAAATTCAAATGTCATAAATCTGATTGCTTATTAAACATTCATTTTATATAAACTAAGTCAACTTCATTTAGTTATCTATTCAGTAAAATATCTTATAAAAATGACATAGTATGAGAAATATTCAAATACACTAAATAATCTTATTATATATGTTGTATTTGAAAGTACTAACATTATTTATAGTACGTTTCTAATGTCACGGAAAATATGTATGAAATAAATTACACGACTCTGTGTTAAATCAATAAGCATTTTAATACTGTTAATGTTAGTTATTACGTATAAAATTTAAAATAGTGCACATATTGCATTAAGAGACATTCGAAATCATTCACCAACACAATTTTAGCTACTCGATTGACAATCTATTTTCATAGTTTGTGACGAAATTTGGCAATCTAGCACTCCTTTTACGAACATTTCCGAAAGACTCTCGTATGACTTCGTACTCTTCCGTATGTAGTCGTAACTCCCGAAACCTATTTCGCGAAGTTGCTTCATTTATCGAACAATGGAGGCGATACTTGGACGTGTTTTTGTATATGGAGGCAAGGGTGCCTTAGGTTCTGCTTGTGTTTCAAAATTCAAATCAAAAAAATGGGTGAGTAACAATAGTAATAAAATCTATAACATGTAAATAAATCTGATGACTATTACAAATGGTACTGACTCGTTTCCTCATACAAGTTGCGGCTTTCCACCAATATTTCTAAAAGTAATAATAAAATAAATATTGTTCATTAGTTTTATTTAATTGAAAACAAGTTACTGAACATTTATATATTGATAACTTGTTGATTCTCAACATTGATTAAAAGATAATCCGAAACAACTGTTAGTTGAAGTTCTATCAACAAGGAAAATTTCATTTTGCAACGTTAATCTTTAAAGAGAGCAGGAAAATACTACATTTGTAAAATATTTTGTAATATTTTCAATCTTTCGTTTAGAACTTTAGTATAATAAAAATTGTACACATTGCTTTTTAACATCTGTTGGTTTTTTAGTATCACGGAGTAGTTTACACATTTCAAAAGACGTTCGATGCTTTCGCGCACTATTTTGAATATTACGAAATGTGTTCTGTTCATACATGATAACTGTTACTTATATGTATATGTATATAACTTTTTTTTTTATTGTAATATTATATACATATTCGTTTTAT
>NW_017100369.1:253610-272008 GCF_001263275.1 Habropoda laboriosa
TTCCTTTATAATCACAGTGGGTTGGCTGTATTGATATGAAGGCAAACGAGGAAGCTGATGCAAATGTGATTGTAAAACCTGACAACAACTGGCAAGAACAGGTAGTTTTATAAGTTCTTATAATAGAATAAGTAAAAATGTATATGTACATAACTAGGCATTATTATCTGTTTACTAGGAGAAGGATATTTTACAACAGATTACAAGTATTTTAAAAGGTGATAAAGTAGATGCAGTTATTTGTGTAGCTGGAGGATGGGCTGGTGGAAATGCTGCTCAAAAAGATTTTATTAAAAACACTGAACTTATGTATAAGCAAAGTGTTTGGAGTTCAACTATTGCAGCTAGCATTGCTGCACATCACCTGAAAGAAGGAGGATTTTTATCATTAACTGGTGCCAAAGCAGCATTAGAAGGAACATCAGGGATGATTGGATATGGAATGGCTAAAGCTGCAGTTCATCAGCTTACCAAATCTTTAGCTGCTAAAGATAGTGGGCTCCCAGAGAATGCATTAGTTACTTCTATCTTACCCATTACTTTGGACACTCCTATGAATAGGAAATGGATGCCTAAAGCTGATACATCTAAGTGGACTCCACTTGAATATGTTGCAGAGTAAATAAAGATCTCCTTTTTATTTTGCAATATTATTGTGTCTTTTTGTATACTAACAGCACTTTATTTAACAGTCTCTTTTGGAAGTGGTCACAAAAACAAGAACGTCCAGCAAATGGCAGTCTTCTTCAGCTGATTACCAATGATAATAAAACAGAATTAGTTTCAGCTTAAAAAAAGAAAAAGTTATATGTTTGGACCAAGAGCATTTGGGTGCTTCCATGACAATATGTGTATCTATTATTAATGTTTCATATCCAATGTTGCCTCCCTAATCATTTAATTTTATTGCATTTCAAAAAAGAATATTAAGATGTATTTATGTATATATAAGAATATTTTTATGCTGTAAAGACAGGTGCTCTGTTCATTCCACTGTAATACAGTAAAATAATGAAAATACGTAATTGAATGAAATTATTTTTAAGAAAAGATTCTAACGTGTTTTGTAATGTTTTTAATGTTTATTTTTATATGAATGTACGTTCTACAGTTTTATCTGTTACAAATAAAAATGATAATATTGTTAACAGTCACTGATGTTAAAAAATGCAATGAAATAAAGTAAAGTATATAATGTACTTGTAGTTTTTATTAAAAGTGCTATATACCACATACCTATATGTACCTATTAAATTTAGTTTCTAAGAACTAAAATTATCAGATGCATTCGATTTAATAAATAAGAAATTATTGTAATCATCACTATAAAAGATTTTTTAAACTCCTAGATATTTTGTTTAATTGTATTTAATGTTTATATATTCGTTAACAATTATGTAAGAGTAATTTTATATTTTACAATATTCTCTTTTAATTGCCTGGATAGCTCAATCGGTAGAGCATCAGACTTTTAATCTGAGGGTCCAGGGTTCGAGTCCCTGTTCGGGCGAATATTTTTTTGTTTTAAATAAAATGTAAAACAACATCCAAAATGCAACGCAGTATAGTACGTATTAAAATGTAATAAAACTTTTATTTTATGTACAAAGATAAGTATCATAAGACCTTAAATATAACATTAAAATAATTACCATTTGATATAACAGAAGTCATTTTATTCAACATGTATACAACAAAAATTCAATATTTATTGTAGATCTATACAGAAATTGGCATAATAAATTTTATTAAAAAAAATTTGGATATTAAATTAATAGAAATACACATGTATACTAATCAAATGATGATACTTTTAATTTATTTCATATCAAGGTTTAAAACCTCAGACAACATTTTTAATTCCTCTGTAACAGACAAAGAATAATTATAATTCAAGATTGTATTCAATACAGGTTATTACATATTAAGATCATTTAGGATCCTCATTATAGTATATATTGTTGATATCACAAATCAGCATCTCTTATGGGTTTCTCTCGAAGTTCTTGTTCACGACGAGCATTCTCCTTTTTACTTAATTTTACCTGACGGTAAGATCCATAAAGAACTCCAACTAGCAGAAAACTCCATCGACTAAACTATACGAAATTCAATGTAAAAATATCAAATCAATGCTTTTCATCTTTTACATATCTTATTAATATATGAGTACTATTCAATTTACACTTATTTTATTTATTTAACAAAATTTATAATTTAATTTTCGTTCTACTATAATAGGACATGTAGGAAATAATACTTTTTACATTGACTTTTACAAATCTTAATAAAATTCATGTCTTTAAAATCCATAAAAATTATGTAATATAATCAAATTAAAAGCACTTGCTCTAAAGCATATTCATTGTTTTGACAAAAGAAAATCATTACGATATGTTCCTCATAGGATTGTAATGTAACTATGACATTTGAAATCAACTTATTTCAGATTCAATGTAACAAATGAAACTTACTCTAATTAAAGGAGATACTTGCACGGGTCGTGGACCTGCTTCGACGGACGACATTTTGCCAGTGTACTAGGGAATAAGAATATGATTCGGCTATGATTCTTGTTCGAACTGGCGTTTGAAGCATTTTCCCGCATTTTTCAAATATCACCGTGACGATAGCTATTATTATTCTAACAGTTACTGTAATATTTTATCACATCAGAATAAAAATATATAGATTTTATCATACTCAATATTACTTAATATAAATAACATAACTTATCATTCACAAAAAGCTTTAAAAGCTAAAAGATGTAAAACAGACTCTTTTTGTTGTTACTTTTATTTTCATATAGCATTGTAACACAGAAGAAATACGTACACGATAAAATACTCTACAAATAATTCATCTAAAGTTATTCATAACCGCAATAATATTCGAAAATAGTGGTCATGCGTGAAAATTGAAATTTGTAACGTAGAATATTATCGATAAAAATTTGGTTCACAATGGTAAAAATGCGACTGAAGATAAAACATATATTACGGTCATCCTAGTGATTTAAACAAAATTAACAGAATTAATGGATGAGTTAAATCTAATCGAAAGTAAGAAGTAGAAAATTTCATTATGGTTGCATCCAAGTTTCTTACATTGAAATTGTAAATTACACAATTCCATTCGAGTTATTTGCGATTATGTAGTGTTCATTTCGATTATTTCTATTTTTAAATTAAAATACTAAAATTTACAGTGCCCGCTATGATGGTGTAGTAGAGTGATCTCATACAATTCGTAAAGTGTAATAACATCATGTTTCTTTCTTCTCTTAGTTCTCTAGAGATGGCAGTAAATTCTCAATCTTCGATACCTTTCTACAATATTCATGTTCATAGGTTTTGAGCGAGGGATCGTTTTTAGCTTTCTCGGCTGACTCTCGGCAGTAAGTAAAATGGCGTCGTTGTGGATGGTGATGTCTTTGGCGATATCTTTATTTTTAACACCTTTTCTTATGTTTCTGCTTGCCATAATCTTCCTTGCATCCATCGGAAAGTCATTCGGCGTTAGAAGGTTATATATAAAATTACTACTAGCACTTTTTGAGGTAAGACAACAAAAATTCATAATTATAAACTTCACTTAGTATGTTATTCCAAATAATTTAAAAATCGTGAATTGAATCCATAATGCTTATCCGGTTGGTAAGGTTTCGAATTGAAAGTATACTATCATCGATAAGATTTTAAAGGTTATATCAATTTTTTTGTCCATTTCTCAACGAGACGTCTAGAAGAAAACACGTGTTATATGTAAAAATATCTTTTCAACAAATATAGAAATTTTTAATGAAATTCAAGGCAGACATTTGAATTTGGACCGCTTATTTTGATTTACGTGCTTAGTTTAATCTGGGTGTTAAAACATGTCTGTTTTCAAGTTAGATGTTTCTAAGAATCATGTTTATTTATCATTAATGATGTTTTATCGTCAATTACATTTTAACACGCTGGTGAATAAAATGTCATTATACATGGACCATGCGTACTTTGTATAATATCTAATTAACATTCAACAAGTCACAGTCATTCGATATTTAATTTGAAATGCTAAATAAACACTTTTGCGACTTTTCCAACTAATTTTAATGCGTCTACGATTCAGAGTTAACGAGACACACTTGTACAAAGCGTAACGCTCTACAATTGCATTCAGACACCACGTTGGTTTAACAATGAGCGTAAACGTCACTTTCGTGAGATGAACTCTTTGATGTTACATTCTATACAGTTACTATAACTATGTTGCATTCATTTGCACTTACGTGTTTAAAACAGGTTTCATATCGTCGCTAAGTAATTAAAAAAGCTAACTAGCCACATTATTACCAAATAAATAACTCCTTTTAAACAATCTATTTTTAAAGCATTCTTTATTACTCATTGTAGCTTTTACGGTAAAATACGATCGTGGAACTCGATAAAAGTGCGCCAATCCATCTTGTTTGTTTTCAATAAGCCCCAGTTCGATTATCGAATCGCGATGTTCAGTCGAACGAAATCGAAATTTTAAAATATTTTAACCATGCGTCTAGTTCGCATTTGCATCCATAACACGGTTTCCTCGAGCTTATTTCACTCACCTAACTAAACTACAACGTCGGTGTTCGCAGATAGTGTGGTGTGTATGGTGAAATATTAAATTGGGATTAATTTAAGTGTACTTTGGCGAACCTGCCACGATGTTGCATCGCACGTAACGAGTTCGTATCGATTTAAAGCCGTTAAACAGTGAAGTCCTAGGTCTCCGGTGATTCGTGTGATCGTATACGAAAAGTCATGCCTCGTGCACGGCTTTTTATGGATGTTGTGTACACTGGCTCTTCAAACGAAAACCTCACGACAAAATATTGTTTTTTTTTACGTTACGTATAACACATTACGATCGTTCTAGAGACTTCGTAACTCGACTTTCTCGCAGTTTCTTCGGCATGATTCGAATATTAATCATATCCGTATAATATCAACAGAGCCAGGTGTACGAAAATAGAAATTTAGACTTAAAACATTCGTAGAGTCGTGTTTAATTAATTGGGGGCGTTTGTTCGAAACTAATGATCAAGAGTGTTATTGAAAAAACGTTTCCGTTGTGCTCGTAATCGCATACACACGCGCTCACCGACTGATTTACCGACTTAAGACAATGCAATTATTCTCGACCGAATTGTACAGAGGAGAATTTCTGTCAATTCTGAAACTGCACAAATCGATGCCCCAGTTCTATATAAATTCATCAGAAGTTGCCAACGGTTCGATCATTTAAACTCGGACATCCGCACAACTACCTTCTTTCTTTTTATTTTTTTTCTTTTCTATGATACCTATCGTAGTTCATAATCTCGATCTCGTTGTTCAGTTATCGATAACCAATAGTCATTAGACAAACCCGTTTTCAATTTACATCCTTCTTCCAGTCACTTTTCCATGTTATCTTGACCTATTCGTAATTATCATTGGATTAGCAGAATTATTTAATCAATTAGCACTCGATCAGAGAAGTCATCGCCACTTCAACACGGATCAATAAACTATCGGTGGTGTAAAGTTCTTCGTTAGAAATTAAGCTAACTTCAGAGTAGTCGAGATCAGATGTATGTTTGTGTACATAACCCCGAATTTATTATGGATAAGTCATTTACCAACGAGATATGATACAAATCGGTCATTCAACTTCCGTTAAGATGAAGATAATTGATCGGTGGTATATAATTTTTCGTCGACAACGAACTGATATGTCTAGTATAAAAGGAGGTCGTTCACTTCATGTCGTATAGCCACGATAATACGGGGATTTCCTTTTGTTTGTAGAAAAGACAAATCTGTGACTACGCACGCTTTCACGCGCCGGGCACGCGAGACGTCTGCATATGCTGAGATTGTGTTTCTGGGAGTGTCGTGTATTTTCCACGTGTTCGTGAACGGCTTATCAGGTGACTGGGTAATTAAAAAACAATTCATCTGTATAAATAACTCGAAAATGACTAACATCCTACTCTCTCTCTCTTGTTCGTTTACTAATCTTCAAATCAATTTGTAGATCTAATTCTAACCTATCGGAAGTTGCACGTCACGCTTGATTCAAAACTCACATAACCATCCACAGAATGTTCCACATTGGAAAAAGAAAAGAAAAAAACATTCTTCCAGTCTCTACTTAACGAGAAAAATAGCGATTATTCTCAAACGGAAAATGCATCGCACGATCGATTTTTTTCTGAAGCGTTGCAAAACATACAATCTCGTTGATCTCGAAGCGGAACAAAAGATGTTCCCTCCTATTTTTCTCTCTTTTTTTTTTCTTTCTTTCGAGTAATTTCGCGCAGATTACGCGAAAGGAGGTTTCACGTGACGGACAAGCAGGGAGCATTCATTCGTCTATCTTCCTGCCTCTCGTTGAAACCTTTGACCATTGAAAGAGTACACGATGATTTTACGAAATCACGGAATACCTAAGAGTATGAAGTGCGGTTCTCTAGGACGATAATGATGTCGATAACGGAACACGCACAGTAGATATACAATTGGAATGCGAAAGGTTGAGTAAGAGGCCTTCGAATTGGTCAACTTTTCGTCCCGATCACACATTTTCGACGTGATCGAGTCACGAAAGTTCGACTCGTGTTAATTTAAAACGCGTCTGTATATTCCACCACGAGCAACGACGGTGCAAAGGTTAACCGTGTAGCCTGCATTAACGGTAACGTTAATCTGAAACGAACGGAAAAAATATTCAGAGAAATGAAGCGGAGAAAAAAGAGAGAAAAAGAATGAAACGAGCGGAAGGAGTGCAGGAATTAGGAAGGAAGGCAGACGGCGGCAACAACTCATTTGACTATTTCAAGAATCGATTAGCGTGAAGTTCAAAGAATCTGCTCCTCGTCAAACTGACGGCGCTTTATCGATTGTACTTTCATCGGTGTTATCGACAATTATAATGCCTTGATAAGCCGAATAATTCATGAAACCCCGGGTGAAATATAAAACACGTGTCTGCCTCGAGGCGTGTTTTTTTATCGGACCTCTGCTTCTTTCGAAATCCCCGCGTGTTCTCTCGTTGAAAAATGTTCTCTCCCGAAAAATTATCAGAGAGAGAGAGAGAGAGATCCACAATTTTAAGCCACTATTAACGAGAATGATAATAACCGTGTCTCCTTTATCAAAGATACGCTACATCGACGTTCAATTCGTCTACAAGTGTCCTTGATGAAATTTCCATTCATTGTGTACATATATGTATATATATATATGTATATACTTTTGTTCTTCTTTTTGTTTTGTAGAAAAAAAATAGAGCAGTTGCGAGGCGTATCAGTAGATAGGATTCTATCAAACTTAATGCGATATTTGATAAAATGGAACAATTAACTTCTGTGTAATTAGCAAGGTGGCTCGATAAACAAAACGAAAAAGTACGCATTTTGCAATAATGTTTCTTCGCTTGAAAGTTTTTCCAGATGACATTTAACCCAGTTTTTAATTACCCTATTATATCTCGTTCTTTTTCTGATGGACTTGCGACGAGGAGATACGTATGCGATTTTCTGCATGACACGCGATCACGTCTTTTTGTGATTTCGCAACGTCTCGAATCTTACCGATCCGAGATGATTCCCGGTGTGTTCTCACATTTGTACATTGTTGATCAATCGTTCGTTTCAAAAACGATATCAATCGAGGAGGTTGTAAATCGACGTAGGAAATGAAATTATTTGTTTCGATCGTTTTCCAAGAATCTAGCCCAGTCCTATGGTACTCGAAACGCCTCGTATGCAGATTGGACACTAAAAATAGATAATCGATAGGAATAATTATTTTGCGAATAACCAAATAAAATTCAGGTGTATGTTTTTCAATGATTTTACATTTGCATTTTTATGATACAACGCGCGAGTCTCAAAGTCGGGAACCGATTGTGTGAATATTCTTATTATTTCGTTCACATTTCTTTCGGTGTCACCTCTCTTTTTTTTTTTCTCATCTTTCTTTTTGCAACGAGTATAAAACGCGGTGCATAAACATCAGAGGCGCGCAAAAATATCAATCTCACGAATCGATACATTCGACGACCCCATGCGGAGTAGAAGCATTGTCCTCCTTTTTATAACTATTAAGGGATCACGGTCGAAGCTCCAATTTTTTATTACCAACAACGAAGAGTATCCTCTTCGTAGTTTATCCTACCAACACACACAGTTTCCAACTGTTCATTTCTCGTAAATTATATTTAGACCGAACAGGCTAGTGTTCTTCTTGTTACCATTTACGTCCAACAACCGTTCAACCCTCTTTTCCATGAACACTATGCGCGTACCATGGATTCCGTAGAATCGTGTTCGAAACAGAGATAATTACAACGCGTGCGTGTGTGCGCACCGGTTTTTGTTTCAGTACGGCAGACAAAACATCGAGTACGTGAAGAAAAGGAACGGTACATGGATTCAAGATGACGAGGATGCGGACGAAGATTATCAGACGCGGCACGTCGAGAAACAGAATGAACAGAACTGGAAAACTGAGAATAAAATGCAGAACGGCGGAGTGTTGTTGAGTAACACCGTGATAGCAAGATCGAAGGATCTGATTATGGTGCCAGAGCCAGAGATGCAGAATCAGAAGAATCATATGGAGGAAACGAAGTCAGAGACTTCTTCTTCTTCTTCACAGCAATCGTCAATGGGGGCTGTGAGTAAGAACGAGGTAATTTCTGTTGTTTCCGATCTTTTTATACGACGAACTGAGGATCATGTTTGTTTTAGACTCTCATCCGGAGAGATTCGTTCGAGACGCTAAAGAGGGAATTCAAACCGGCAATTTGTTTAGATTACATCAAAGCCGGAGTAGAGGCTATTATTGAAGATGAAGTGACGTCTCGTTTCGAAGCGGAAGAGCTCAAAGTAATATTATTTTTTCTGTTTTTTCTTATTCTTTGGAATTTTACGTAAGATTGGTATGACGAAAGTCGATGACTTATCTTTCAGAACTGGAACCTGTTAACGAGAACAAATACACATTACGAATTCATCTCTTGGAAGCTAACAGTCATATGGATATGTGGATTTGTAATGCGGTATTGCTTTCTTCTTCCCTTGAGGATAATCATTTGCTTTGTCGGGGTAAGTTCGCTGATTTTTTTTAAATGAACGATGTATACAAAAACTGAAACGCCTTGGTAGGATGTGCGTGCGTGCGCGCGCGCGCGTGTGTGTGTGTACATACATACATACATACATACATACATACATACATACATACATACATACATACATACATACATACATACATACATACATACATACATACATAAGGATGATCTTGCTTTTATTGTAAGATTGTCTTGTATTAATAGATATTTCTTGGAATTAACATAAGTATGCTACTTATTTGCTAAAATAGCAACTATAAATTTTGTATTTCCAAATCAACTAATACCAAAGATCCTTAGGTACTGTACCTTGTAATTACAACATTTCTTGTTGGCTTCCTACCAAATGGTTTTATTAAGCGATGGACATATAACCAGGTTAACCTCATAGCATTTAGGATAATGTCACAATCTTTATCAGCTGAAATTACGATTCATAATCCAGAGTATAAACCAAAAAATGGAGGAATGTGTGTGGCGAATCACACTTCCACAATCGATGTGTCTATCTTATCCACACAGACAACATTCTCTTTGGTAATATATAATAATGTAGAGTATGCATAATGCATCATTTTTTGTTTTCAAAATTTGTCTTTTATTGGGCATTATTACTATTTTGGGTATTTCTTTGCGACGTCTACTTTCTGTCTGGTACTAATGGAATGTTTATGTGGGGATATTATTTTATTTTTCTCAATTACATGGGTCATAGAACAATAGAGGATTGTTTAACGCTTACGAATAAATGCCGATGGCTGCAACTCCCCACCCCTTCCCCACGAAATAATGTATCGCCGTAATGGTACGGCTTTATAATTACCTACTGACAAAGTTGAAATGCATTAGTAAATGTTACAGGTAACAGTATCCTGTAACTTTGCTTTGCAGGTGTAAACTACTCAGGAACGATACAGAAGGGAATCATCGTTTCTCAGGTGCATAGCTTATGGTTTACAGGTGATGTGGCTGACAGTATGTACAGCAGTTGTGGGCTACGTTCCAGAGGGTAGTTTCAAACGATGGCTGAATTACAAAGTCTCCATAATGTGCTTCGGGGTATTGTCCAGTGCTCTGTCTTCAGTAATTACCTATCATAATCCAGAAAATCGACCTGTTAGAGGAATATGTGTGGCTAATCACACTTCTCCAATAGACGTTCTGGTACTCATGTGCGATAATTGTTATTCCTTGGTATGTTCTTGTTGTTTACGTCCTGATATGCTGGGAATTATTGCATTATTTACTTTATTAAATGATTTTTTTATGAATACTTTTTATGGGTGCTTTATATTAGTTATGTGTCATTGTTTTAATGTCCTTTGGGTTTTGCTGGAAAAAATATATTGCTCTGGTATAATATTAAAGATAATTTATACTGTTCATTAGTAAATATTATTTCAGATAGGTCAGAGGCACGGCGGATTCTTAGGCATTTTACAAAGAGCCTTAGCACGTGCCTCGCCACATATTTGGTTTGAAAGATCAGAAGTTAAAGACAGGGAAGCAGTTACGAAACGGTGAATAAGAAATATTTCTTAAGAATACAGTTAGTCCACTTGGAATATAGTTTTATTTTCTTTTTTGTATCTTTTATAGATTAAAAAAACACGTGTCTGATCCCACGAATCCACCGATACTTATTTTTCCTGAAGGAACTTGTATAAATAATACATCAGTTATGCAATTTAAAAAAGGAAGTTTCGAAATTGGTGGTGTTATTTATCCTGTTGCAATAAAGGTAATTATGCGCATATACATGTAACACAATCTTTATAGAGCAGTTCCATTTATGTTGTCATATTATTTAGTATGATCCAAGATTTGGAGATGCGTTCTGGAATAGTAGTCGGTATTCAATGATACAATACTTGTACATGACCATGTCGAGTTGGGCTATAGTTTGCGATGTATGGTATCTTCCGCCAATGTACAGAAACGAGGGAGAGAGCGCTATTGATTTTGCGAATAGGGTAAAGTCTGTGATAGCAAGGCAAGGTGGATTGGTCGATTTACAATGGTATGTCAATTTTGTATAGGAAAAATGTTATTTGCTATATAAGAGACTAATTTAATGGAATTATTCTTTAGGGACGGCCAACTTAAAAGAATGAAACCAAAAAAAGAATGGCGGGAAAAGCAACAGGAGGAATTTAGTAAACGACTTAAAGCCGAATAAATTAAGTTACTTCTAGTTTCACTTTCACGGTCGATATAATGTGTGATATTTTGCTTAACCGAGGATATTTTACCTGATGTACTATTTTGTCTTCTTTATGGATATCAATCTGTACAGAAAGGGAAAGATAACTCGTATGCATGATTTAATCTATTTAATTTTACAAATATGGTACATTGCATTTTGTTCCGTTATTTATTATGTATGGAAAAATTGATAAATTTCTATAGAAATATTTCACTTTTGTAAATAGAATTTTTACCTGTGTAAACAAATCGGATTTTCAACCGCATCAGAATTTAGTGTCTATTTTCTTTTAGATAAATAACAAATGGTACGAAATTTATTTTAGTATTATAATTGAATTTACTGCGGGTACCACATTTGTCAATTTTTTAATAACAAGATTCTATAGTGAGACATTGTAAATTTATTATTTATGCGTAATGAAATGTCTAATATGCAACGGTATGTCATGATGTGTGGTTTTTTGAGTGTATGAATGCATGTAACATCGAACTCATCCTATTCGTATTCTCACATTTTTAGTCACCTCATTATCTCATTACTTTGATACATGGATTCAAGTCCATCTGATACTGTGTAGGACAAACTGCATTTTTTTCTTTTTGTAAAAATGATAGGAAAAAATACTACTGTCTCTGTTGTAGTGTAAAAAAATAAACTATTTATTCGTATTTCTGAGAGAATGAACTTAGAATGTATCGGGGTTATGCTACTGTACCCATTCCCTGAAAATTATTTAAAACACCATTCATTGCAGTCTAATTAAGAGCATATTTTAGATATTTTCTATTTTTATAATTAATATCAAAAATTAAAAAATGGTCAAAATACGTGCGTAAGTCGACATGCAGAAATCGCTAAAATACATGTTCATTGTATTTTTACAAAAAGAAGTCATAAACTTCATTCATGAAATATTGTGAACATTTTATTCATGTTCTGGTTGATGTTTGAATTAAGGATTTTAATTAATGTTATACATTATATTTAATACGTTTTTAATATTTTATATTAGCAGCTTTTTGATTGAAGTACTAATGATTAATTAGTGAAATCGGTAATTGTACATTCTATTTCGTCGAGTATGTATATTCTTATATTTGGTATATGAAGTTAATGTGCGTTACTAAAAGCAAAAAACTTAATTAGTTGCATTGAGAATCGAAATATATTACGTTTACATATTGATTTAGAAACTTAAAACTGTTATAAAAACAATATATTTTATTTAAGAATGTAAAACTGTTAGTCGAGCGAATAGAATTGCTCATATTGGAAACTAGTTTACAGATTCGTTTGTTTAAGAATTATGGTGCTATACGCGATGTCATTGTTCAAGTTTTTACACAAAGTATTGAAATATACATTTTTATCTAGCTACAAAAATATAGAAAAATACATAAACGAAAATGTAGAAGAAAAATAACATGTACCTGTCATATAAGTTTGGCAGTAGCATAAATATTAAGAATGATATGTACCGATGTAGATGCAACTTCAATCGTAATTCTGCTTCTATCAGATATCAAAAGTATTGTACATACTATATGCTAGTCACTGATATACTTACTTCACAGAAAGATAGAGCACAAATGAATGATTATATTTAATTGCTGTGTAATCTTCCTACCAGGATTATACTTTATATTTGGTAATTTACATAAGTACATTCATTTCATCTGAATAGTATGCAGAATGTTTAAATGCACCACTAGATGATACAAGTAAACATGTAAGCTATTTATGTATATTTATTTTATAATAATCACAATCTTACAATCATTACATGATACAGATGATTATTTAGTATATGTACATAGAAGTTTCTATTTGGATATTTAACGAATCCATTTGTTAGGTTTTTGTAATATTACAAAAATAAAAGAAACAAATATTATTTTGAAAAAATATAGTATTGATTCAAATTTCAAAATTTTATTTTTGTATACTATTTATTTCTTTACAATAAAGTATAAAGAATGCTTGAAACTATTTTTTAACCAACTGTTCCTTGAATTTCATCTTCTTCTTGAAGTTTGGCAGCTTTTTGTTGGTCCTTGAATAAATTAATCAACTGTTCTGTTGCTGTAGGTTCTAACTTAACATATTCACCAAGCTTTTTCTAAAAATGGAGAGTATATAAAGCACACAAGGAATATGAAGAAATATTTACTGAAAAAGAATTTGATATTTACATCTGGCAATTTAGCTGTATTGAAAGCTGGATCTTTAAAAGTATAAGGTGACCAAGGTTCTTGAATACTAGGAAAATCTGTATGCCACATTCTGAGCAATCTGTATTCTGAACCATTATGATATTGTGTTTTCATTAATTCCATCCATTGTATAACATCCTCTCTGGAATAATTGCCAACACACATCCAATGTACTTCTCCATTTACTACAATATACATAAATATTTGAATATTACTTTTTAATACATAAATCTTATTTTTATAAAAACAACATTCAACTTACAATATTCTGCTTTTATAATTGGATTCCTGTGTCTTCTTGGTTTAACATATACTACAACTCCAGGATTTTCTTTCGCGTAATTAATTAAATCGTTTTCCAAAAAATGCCTACATACAGTAAAAAATATATTATATTTTTGTATATAAATAAAACAGATAACAGGTTATGTGAACCGTGAAAGAAAAATAATGTAAAATAAAAGGGAAAAAATAAATGAAATATACTAACGTAAGGAATATTAATTACAAGAAAAATTCATAATTATTTTTCAGCAATGCAATTAGTATGCGTGCAATAGTATAATCTACTCTTGAAAAAGAGGTTAGGAAATTAAAGCACATTACCTAACTCCCAAGCTACCACCGTGACTTTTACAGAATTTTATAGTTATTCTCTGCAACTGACATACATAACGACCAATACCTAGAGCAAAGGGTGCACGCAAATACCCGAACTTCATAAACAAATTCTTGTTTGACATTTTTATAGATGAAAGTACACTTCGTGTACGCTGCTTTCTCAAACACTATGATGCACTCGCAGTCACACACTTATAGATCAATGTTTATTGACTTTTGAAAAACAAACTTATAGTAATATTAACCATAGAGAATCATTAATTGTTCATTTGATTTCGTGTCTTGTATATATTTCCTTTATATTTATTTTAATGTTTTACATATCTTTTTACAATTTCTTTATTGTCTTTAAAAGTATTGTATTTTTCAGTGCAAGGAATTAGTGAAAGGGTTATAATAATCAACTATTATCAAACCAACGTGGTTCAATCACGTTACATTTTACAGGTGGTAAAGGAACGGGCATTATAGAAGGCAACGACGTGGGTAAAAATTCTCCTGGCCAAAGATGAACAGCATCCATGAATAAAAATCCAACGAGAATGCCGTGCATTAGAGGAGCTAAGATTCTTAACAATCTACTTCTGGGTGGTTTTTGTGGCCACACGAAAATTAATCGTGATCCATCTGTTAGAAAAAAGCAGTTATTTTTCTTACTGTAATTATTCTATATACCATATTATAAAAAGAATATACACGATTAAAACATGAGTATAGTGTATGCATGTATCGAGTTCACGAGACGAACTTGTATTGCGACGAATAATTGATGATTTAACGTGATGGGGGCTGACGCCTGGAGGAGCATTAAATATTCCATTTCCGCTGCAAGTCTTTCTTTTCTTATAGCTAAACTTGCGCCCCCCGCTCTGTCCATACAATACACGATCCTCGAGATTACGTTCGTAGTTAGCTCTAATCGAGCCAGTAAGTGTACTTCCGGTGCTGTCCTGAAGAGATGTACTAGTTCCGGATAACAGAGAGCATTTGTCGTCGTCCGTATCACGACTAGTCAAATTTTCCGTTCTTCTATTAAGTGCAAATTCGTTCGTTTATTTGTACAATCGTTTTTCTTACATATATATTCATTTTTACAAATCTAATTTGACGATTTTTACTCACTCTTGACTAAGTCGAGAGGCAACCTTACTATTCACTTCGATCTGCTCCAGATTTCAAATAATTCAATAATGTTCTTTTTCTACTTTTTCAACTAATTTTCGGCTTGAAAGGGACTTAATACATTTTGAGCGATTGACAGAAAGTTACGTTAATGCATGTCGAATTTCTTTTGCGCGTAAGATGATTGTGATCATGGATAATAGAAAAAACGTACGATCATGTTCGATAGTTTTTCTCTCAAGAAACAGTGTCGTTGCTAATTTCAATCGGTGCATGTCCGATTAGAAAACACCGATTCAACAACAGAGGCGTATTATTCTACTTGAAACCTGTCAACAGCTAATCAAAAATTACCATTCGTTCGTTCGTGTCAAAATTTCGAAGATAATGTCGTCAAAGAAATTCGATCATAATTTATT
This sequence comes from Habropoda laboriosa, assembly GCF_001263275.1. Taxonomy (NCBI): domain Eukaryota; kingdom Metazoa; phylum Arthropoda; class Insecta; order Hymenoptera; family Apidae; genus Habropoda; species Habropoda laboriosa. The sequence continues at coordinate 269,348 of NW_017100369.1, forward strand.
GCTTTTTTAAATAGAACAAGATAACGCACTGGAGAAAAATTTCGACGAAGCAAAGATTCTAATAACCTATTTCACGCACGATATCAGTGCGTGTATCCTTGAAACACTCCAGAGTGATAAAAAAATTTTTAAAGAGTAAAACTACGATTCGAAAGAAAAAAAAACAAGATGTCTCGATGTAAATGTAGGTGTACAACATTTAAAATAAATATGCTTCGTTGTATCACAAAACAAGATATCCTCTCGATAAAGTACAATCAATGAATTTTTTTTCTTCGTTCGAATTTTTAGGTCCCAAGTCGGATGTAAAATCGAACGATCAGTGCTCACCGTACTTCGAGGACATCACGACGAAGATGGAAGAGCGACGTTGCGATCTTCAGGGTAGACATAAGTATCTGCGTGAGAAGATCACGACGATGGAACGATCGATTCCAGCATTAATAGCGTACAACATGTGGATGGCGAAAAAATGCGAGGACGCGCCGTATTGTAAGATTCGCGAGATCATGAAGAGGTTCTCTCCTCATCCGGACCAGACAGAGAAGCTTCTTCACAGCTTGAAGAAGACCGTGAAGGAGTTTGACGGGGAGACAGAGGAGTTGCATGTACGGAACGATTGAAATTCGGCGATTAATTCGGGTAAATCGTTGCCACAGTGTGCTTGTTGAATCTTTTGCGCTCGTTGCGAATTCTCACGTACCATTATTAACTATGTAATTCCTTTTTCTTTTCTTTTTTTTTATTTCATTCACTTGGATGATAACATCGAACAAAAGTACATGCAATTCTTGAACTGCAGGAGAAGATCATTCAAGCTGATGTGAAATTGGAAGAAACGGAAATGGAGTTGGAGTCCCTGGAACTTGCGAACAAAGAGATGAACGACACTTTGAATAATTTAGAGAAAGAGGTGCGGAATTATACAACGCCGAGTCTTCATTCTATACACTCCGAGGATTTGTTATGTCTGTCGAAAATTCGCCAATTGGCCGAGGAGGAGTTAAGCTTGAAGAGTTGTATCAAAGAGTTGGAGCAGAAGGAGACGATCTTTAAGGAGCATATGGATAAATTGTTAACGTCTAAAGAGTATCAGAATATCAGCGTCAGGAGGAAAATGATCAGCTGTCTTCAGGATTTGGAATGCAGTGGGAAGAAATCGTGTTGCATGCCCAAAAAATGTTTGTCGCACAAGCGTAGTAGTAATTATCGACAGAAGAAGAAACAGGAACTGGAAGAAATCGGCGTTGTTAGTGAATATTATATATGTTTAAACGGATATCGAGTAATATGTTAATTTATTTTTACGCATATACAGAGTGACGCAGTGGTTTCCACTTCGGAGCAAAATATGGTTAAAAAAAGGGATCAAGAAACTCTTTCGGAATTGTCTGGAGAAATGGTGGAGAAGAAGTCCTTGTGGATACCGAATTGGTGGAACAATAATCACAACTCGGACCAGGTTCTACCTCAGGCGAGAAGCGAATATCCATCCACGTTATCGAATGATGATAACGTAAATATAGAATAATGTAAAAAAATTCATTTTATTTCGGTAAACAACTATTTAATGACGTACATATCGTAAAATATTGCAGAAGATTGAGAGAACAGTTACAGGTTCAAGTAGTCCACCAATGCAATCGTCTATCGTTAAAAAAGTACCGAAGAAGGAGAAAAAGAGTATCGATAAACCGTTGAAATTGAAAACACAATCCGCTCAATGTTCTCGTCTTTGTTTTTCTCCTCAAGACCTGCAGTGTGCTTTAAAAAAGTCTCACGGGAAATATATGCCACCGTGCAATAAACCTTGCAAAGGTTTCCCATCGAGACAACCGTTATGTCAGCTACCACAATGTAAAATGAAGGATCATGGTATGTATTGCAATGACTTGTGCATTAAATTCAGAGTAGAAATTAACGTGAAGTGAATGTAATTGAAACACCCAGGTATTCAATTGGGGTGCAAACCGTTTTCAATACCCTGCGATCTCAGAGGACCTTGTGAAATATGTCCTTCGTTGTCTTGCCGCCCGATCAACAACTGCAGATGCAATTGCAAAGGTAAATGCGCCCTTGGAATGTCAGATGCACTGTGCAATTGCAGCGATGAACCGCTGGATCCTTCGGAAGAGTATCATCCAACTGGTGCCAGACGATTTTGCGAAGACAGTAATAGCGAAGAAGATTTTTGCGAGTGTTGCGAGTGTGGTTGCGAAGACAGTGACGAATCTCCATTGTGTCAGTGCAATTAACTCGTAAGTATAATAAATTATTCCCTTTTTTATTACGGTAGGATTAGATTAGGGAGATATAGTACATAAAAGTTTACCAGATTAAACAAATATATATTTTATCCTGTTTCTTTTTACACAATCTTAATCTTCTGTTTTATAAGGGAAGTATTTGTGATTTTGTATCGTTCTAAAATAAAAGCAAGTAGAGAATTATAAGATGTTAAAGTTCTAATCCAATTAATAATAATCCTTCTAACGAAGTATTTTTTAATTAATTACCCAGACCGTTTGAAGCAAACTCTTCTATTACGATTCAGATTATCTACTGCCTCCATATCTTTGGGACTTAATTCGAAATCGAAAATGTCGAAGTTTTCTTGGATCCTTGATTTTGTTACCGACTTGGGAATCACAATGTGTCCAC